>NC_139652.1:11054096-11169096 GCF_964638095.1 Poromitra crassiceps
AAAATCGTATCAACTTGGGGGTCCGTGGTCTAATCTTTGTCGTTTTAGGGGTCCTTGATGTGAAAAGGCTTGAGGAGCACAGCTGTTAATCGTCCCCCTCTTGTGATAAGTAACCTTATTACGCAGAGGGCTGCTCTGTGCTCTTCACCTGCCCTCGGTAATGACGCCACTGTATAGCCGCATGTAGATGGGTCACATGGCTTACATGCATGTCTTAGTCAGGTAGTCACTGACCCGAGAGACAAAGGTGGCCTCCGAGAGACAAACAGAGCTGCACTCATCCTCCATAACTCTCAGGAATGTCCTCATGGAGACAAGAAAGAGGCTCTTTCACATGGCAAGCCGTCCTAATCAGAGTCATGCACCCTGCACTTAATTTGGGAGGACACTTGTTGAACAAGCGCCTTGTCTTCTTTTCAAACGGCTGCGTGGGCTCGGTGTCCTCTTCACCCCGGCACAACCCGTTACAGGACAATGTTTATTCACAGCCTCGACAGGCTTCCTCCTTTTCCCTCGCACGCCACGCCCGTTCGTTTACCGCTTTTATTAATCACCATAATATACAACATAACATTCAGTCAGAAATTTCAAAGTACTTTGTGGTTCCTAAGACGTAAAAATTGCGTTTTTATATATCGAATTTGGTTCATTTCGACTCAATGTGTTGGGACACCCAACACGTGATACCCGTGATACACGTGATACCCGACGACGTGCGATTTGACTCCGGATTCAGCGGGCAAATGAGAGAATAGTGTCGAGAAATAATGTTACGTGGTTCGTATCGATGGTTTTAAAATACAATTCTATCGAGGAGGGCGACGATAATATTAAATAACACAAAGTGAGTATGTCAATCGGTATTATGACGTTAGTGACTGTCTGAGGCAGCCTCGTTTTGCCTATGTTACTAATAATCCAGACAAACGGCATGCGATACTGACTTAACTGTGATTTGTGGGTTCAGATGTGCTCTGAGCCAGCTGCAGTAGTCATCATAGCATCCCTCCCAGTCGGGAGTCTGTAACAATTACTGTACCAAAGCTTCACAGCGTAGAAGTTGAGAATGAGGCCTCTGGCTGCCCTACAGGCCTGTAGCTCTCACTGTCGTGCAGCAGGGTATTACTGTAAATCTACAGTATGGGCCTTCTTGGCACAAGCCAAGAGTCGAGTCTATCTTTAACAACGTGACGGGTTGGCAAGTGGACTGACCAGGCATTAAACGCACATGTCGGATAATACACTTGTCTACGCACGTTTGCCAAGACCGCGTCCACGCGAGGGAGCTTCTCAAATGGTGGCGAGAATTTCCTGACGTTTCTCAAATCCTCGGATCTGGAATTAGCGTTTTTTCTTTCATATTCTATAACCGCTTTTGACTTTCTGATCTCGCCGAGGGGCTTGTGTCTCTTTGGTTTCGTAATGAGCCGTATTTTACAGACTTCAGCTCCTCTGGGGTGACTTTGATTTAGCCTGAGAATTAGCAGACTTGAAGTAATTTATGGAACTATTTGACTGCATCACAGTAAAGCTATGGAGCGGCGGGGCTATTTCAATTTCATTTCTCTTTAGTACAATGCCAGCCGGTTCCTGCCAAATTTGCATGAGCTCGGGGGCAGATTGACAGTAAACAGCTGTGTGAGTATGGGACTTAATGGGTCCACATGCAGGAGTAATCTTTCAGACCCGGAGGATGAGCTGTGTCACAATTTGGAGTCATTTCACAATCCTCTGTCACTGGCGTGTTTGAATTCAAGGCTTTTCTTCCTTCAGTTGTTGACGGTAGTCAAATATCCTTTTCTTCAGCATCGGGGGCAGCATCATCCGATACGTCTGCTGAGATGGTTTCGGGGCCTGTTGGAGAGGGCAAAATGTACCCAAAGCTGGATGTATATCACAGCAAAGGGATTTGTGGAAACTCTGCTCTCAGACAATAATAATTGGGATGTTTTTGTGAGGTTGAAGCCGGCCCAGTCTAAAGATAGTGAACTCACGTGGCAGACACACAAGACATGGCAGCAGCAACCGCTAAACCTGCTAAACGCATGGTTCCTGAAGTGTCCCGGACAATTAGGGTGGTGGGGTCCATACAGGGCTGCTCCTGGCCCAGAGGCCCGGGCGAGTCAGGGGCGCGTGATTTAGACTGAAAGGTAGCAGCTATGATGGAAGGTCACGGACAAAGGCTCCACTCACCACTGCGCTTTTTGCTTTACGCCTCAAACTCACGCGCACACTGGCCCTTCGATTGCTTATTGAGTTACATCCAATCATTCAATTAGAGTCACATGGAGGAGCAGCACAAGTTGTCTCCGCCAAGCCACCCGGCCCCCAGATAACGAGCGCTGTGTTGTTGTTGTCGGTGGGAAGTCTCAAAGCAAGATGTCTGACGTGTTAGTGCTGCGATGGGGTGTCTCAATCGCCATAGCCGACAACACGGGGGGAAAGCACCGGCAAGAATCTGGATAAAACATTGACATTTTGTTATACTACCAAAAAAAACACTTTACATATAACTTTACGAGATAGGTTTCCAAATATACACAATTTGATTACGTTCATTTACCGTAAATTCCGGACTATAAGCCGCGGCTTTTTCCCCGTTTTTTGGCCTTTTTTGGCCCCTGCGGCTTATATAACGGTGCGGCTTATCTATGGATTTTTTCAAAAAAAAAAAAAAAAATCTCTCTTTTTTAGCACTCTTTCTAACTATAAATCCACTTCTGTTTTAATTTCCTCTCTTGCCCTCTTTTAACAACATAACATAACATAACATAACACAACACAGGTAAGCAGAAAGAAAAAGACGAAGCAATCACCGCCATGAATGAGGAAATGACTCACCTGCTGGAGGCTGGAGATACACGGCTTGGGCTAAACTTTTACTCCGTGAAACACTATCGATTAAGTCCGACATCGCTCAGAGGTTTGAGCAGCTTGAAAACAAGTTTGAAAACGTGCAGAAGTCCATCCACTCAATCACTAAAGAAAATAAGGCGGAATAATGCGGAAAAGCGCATCAGCGCACTGGAGGACAAAAACAACACAGTGAGTCCGAAAGTGGATAAAATGCAAAAACAAATCGAAACCCTGCACACGCAGGTTGATGACTTAATCAGCAGGAGTAAAAGAAATAACATTCGCCTGATCAATGTAAAAGAGGGAGCTGAGATTGGTGACATGGACGCTTTCGTGGCAAAATCCTGTGTTACATCCTGGACCTGAAGGAAGGCGAGAAACCACCAGAGGTGGACAGGGCACACCGGGCGCCTCGGCCACGTCCAGACCCCGGTCTGCCACCGAGGGCCATCTTCATCTGCCTACTCCGCTGGCCCGACCGTCAACTCATCCTCCAGGCTGCGGGGAAGAAGCCCCTCACCTGGGAGGGTACGCGCTTTTTCGTCCGGCAGGACCTCTCCGCGTTGGTGCAACAGAAACGCGCAACATACAACAGCATCATCGAAAAGGTTAAAGTCAATGGATATCGCTTTGGCGTACTGTACCCAGCGAGACTCGTCATAACCATTGATGGACAGCGGCGGAACAAGAGCTCAAAGTGAAACTGCCGAATATCTTTTGAGTTGGACTGGTCAATAGTACTGTGAGTAACTAAAATAAAAAAATAAAAAACGGAATTCTCTCTTCTTTAGCACTCTTTCTAATTATAAATCCACTTCTGTTTTAATTTCCTCTCTTGCCCTCTTTTCACCACACCGCGGACACTGTGTGCACTGTAAAAAAAAACTAAAAATACCATTAAAACACCCGCGGCTTATAGTCCGGTGCGGCTTATATAAGAAAAAAATAGTCAACTTTGAAGGTGCGGCTTATACACCGGTGCGCCTTATAGTCCGGAATTTACGGTAAATATTTGGAGCAATAGAAATTAGGGGTGCACCGATCACGTTTTTTTGCCACCGATCACCGATTGCCGATCGCCTATGGGAAATATCTGCCCAACCGATCACCGATTACCGATCACCGATTACCGATCACCGATCACCGATATATAAACTCCTCAAAAAAAGTTTGGAAACGTTATTTCGGTCTATTATTTCTCCCCTTTAATAATACCAATTGGCATTGTATTTTATATCGTTGGAAAGCCTGATTAGTGATAGGGCTTTTTTTAATAATAAAAAAAAAAAAAAAAATATATATATATATCGGCAATCAGCTGAAATATTGGCAATCAGCCGATCGCATATTTGAGGTCAAAATCGGCCGATACAGATTGCTTGCCGATCGATCGGTGCACCCCTAATAGATATTTATCATATGTGCTGGTGACATAGACTCAGTAGCCACTTTAATAGGTACATCTCCAAGTTAACAGTTTTTCCTACAAATAAATAAATATAATGACTATAATACCTGCAAACTGGGTCAAGAGATTCAGCCACTATAACTTTTGCATGGGCAAGACATGATTTGAGTGCCTTTGAACGTGGCTTGTGTTCACTGGTTCCAGCATCTCCGAAACAGATGTCTTCCAGTGATTTTGACACTAGTGTCCAGACTAGAATAGTGCAATAAACTAGAAGTCAGCAGCGATTCTGTGTGTGTGAGAAATGCCATGACTCATTCAAGCCAACTGGTGGACAGAAGTTTGATAACGGCTCAGTATAATGGTGATGTGTGTGTAGAAGGCCATCTCAGAACGCACTAGTGGACGGGCCACGTCACAGCAGCAGTCAGAAGACCATGCCAGCTTCCACTGCAGTCCGCTAAGAACAAGAAGCTGAGGCTGCAGTGGACAAGTGACTGTGATAAGTGGATGACTCAAGAGTGGAAAAATGTCGCCTGGCCCAACAAATCCCTGGTTCTGTTACAACATCCAGATTGGAAGGGTCAGAATTTCCATGATGGAGCCGTCCTGCCCGGTGTCAGCAGCACAGACTGCTGCTGCTGCTGCTGCTGCTGCTGCTGCTGCTGCTGGTGTAACGGAGGGTGACATGTTTTCTTTCTTTCTTTTTCCTTTCTTTTGAAGGGGGCACGTTCCCCCTTCGTGGGGTAACATTAGATGAAAATGACGAGAGACAAGAAAGGAACGGGTGTAGCATGCGAGAAAGACCCACACATTAGGCCCTTTAATGCTGTACCGACCGAGCATTGTTTGAACACTGCCATCTTTGCTGTGTAGCCCAGAGGTTCTCAAATGTTTTTCAGCCAAGAAAATATACCGATTCTGATTTGTGATTTTGGGCTAAGCTTAATTGTTTCCACGGTAACGTGCTCGACTTTTAAATTGATAGGTTTGAGATTAATCCATGAGCCATTTTAGATTTAAAGCATACAATATTTTCGTTGAAATTATGAAGCTTTTGCACACAAAAAAAGGATTTTATTTTTTATTTTCCTGAAAACTTTTCACAGACCCCCTGGCAAAGTGCCACGGACCCCCATTTGAGAACCACTGGTCTAGCCTTTTCTTCTCATGGACACTTCCAGAGGACGGAAGTGGTATCACCTCAAGGTTGTCACAGGAACATAGAAGAGTGACATTAGTTCAGTCCCCAGATCTCAACCCAATAGAGTGCATTTGGGCTCTATTATGCTTTGTCACTATCAGGTTGACATAAACCAAGATGTATAACATTTCCAGCACCTCGTTGAATCCATGTTGTGAAAAATGTGCGACTATTTTGACCACCTAAATATTTCAAATGAATGTTATCTACACGAAGAAATGTAATTGGGGCATTTGTTTTGCATTATGTTAAAACAAATCAGAAGTATATGTGAAATTGTTGTTGTTGTTGTTGTTGTTGTTGTTGTTGTTGTTGTTGTTGTTGTTGTTGTTGTTATGATCATTTATTTATTCATCAGTGTTCTCAGTAGGATTTGGTCATTATAGTTGATACAGCAGTTTTGAATGTGATACCACATAAGAAAATGTGCAATGACATCAGGGTTCAGTCAAAGTTACTCCGTGCTATTATTCAAACTAAGTTAATATTCAGGAGAAAATGGTCATTTCTTGGCACCGTTCTCTGCGAGTGTCTAAGGCCTTGTGCAGGGTCACTTCAAGGTTCCCCCCCGATCCATACACGTGCCATGTGGAGATCTACTGTGTCTGGACGCCGTTGGTCCATACAAGTTCCATGTGGAGATCTACTGTGTCTGGACCCTTGTCGGGTGTTGAGAGGCAGCAGTGAGTGAGGAGGAAATGGGGTCTGGCATGTTGACTCAGGAGTAAATCCCCCTGGACCTCTCAAAAGGCTGCTATTAGAGTTTAATCACCCTGCTATCCTGGACACACTCTGGAGCTGTGAGGGGTGACTGATGAGCAAGCAGCACGGACCAAACTGTGTAAAAGCTCCCACTCCTCCAGAAGCTGCAATCAAAGGTTTGGCTGGAAGAGTGCAATTTAATGAGGACACAGAAAATGCTCTGAAAAAGACTAAATTTTACACTGCCGTTTCCACATCATGCTTTCCATTTTGTAAAAAAAAAACAAATTTTTTTTTTTTTTTTGGACAACTGGTTTCTGAAACCGCTAAATTACAAAGAGCTGTAAATGATAGCTGAATGGCCAACATAATTGACTCTTCCTCCGAGTTACATTTCGCTACCTCAGATTTCCCAAGGCGTCCGCAACGATCTTCTCAATTTCCCCCAACAAGCCAGGCTCTTTTGTTTCGCTTCTTCTCAGACAGAGGCCTCGTTCTGTTGTCTGCAGAGGAAAAAAGCAGAGCAGCAGAGAATTGTCTCAAGAAAATCTACATAATGCTAAGTGATGGAGGCTCTATTTTAAGCAGAATTCTTTCCAGACATGGCTGTTTGAGCTACCAGAGAAAAGGAAAAAGAACAAGTGTGGAGAGAAATGGACTATCAAAGGGAGGAACAGAGCTTTCATGTGAGGACACTTTGATTGTGTTACAGATTGGTTCCAGGTGAGGCAACTCCGGGAGAGAGGAAACCCAAAGGAAGAGAGACGTTCTTAAGTAAGGATGGCATCGCCAGGATTTAAACGTTAGCCAAGGATTTAGAACAGCAGGTGTAGGGACTCGACGAGGCTCAAATATTCTATATTGTGGTGGGTGGCAACACAGTGGTTAAAACAGTCTGGGCAAGTGTTTTCTTCTCATTTCAATCTTTGCGCAGACACAATCCATACAAGGTCTGAAAATGTTGTTATTTAAAATTAGGGATGCACCAATCCACATTTTTTCACTTCCGATCCGATTCCGATACCTGAATTTGGATATCTGCCGATACAGATATTATGCCGATACCAATATTTTTCTTGAATATACAGTAAGATTTGGCCAATTAAAGATTTTTTAAAAATATACCTTGCAAAAAGCAGACAAAATTAAGAAAATATACAAGGCAAAGAAGGATACTATTATACATGGGCAAATTACGGCCCGCGCTGGAATTGCATTATTTATTTATTTTTCCCGATTCCGATCCGATCCGTGAATTAGTGCCAATATCGGCACCGATACCGATATCGGATCGGATCGGCCCCATCCCTATTTAAAATCCCTACCCAGACAATCTTAAATGTAAAAGTGAAATGGATTTCTGTTTTGAAGTTCAGCACGATCCGTGTGTCACTTGTGGTCCAGCATCCTCCTGCCTGGCTTCCCATGCCGGTGTGTGCCGGCGCTGCCTCTGCCTCTCTGGACTGATTGGAAGCAGGCATTGCGTGGGAAGTCCAATTAGAGAGGGAAATTGCAGCGAGCCCAACACTCTGTAGCCAAGGCTTTCCGCCTGGTCACTTACCTGCACATCTGGCTTTCCGCCTGGTCACTTACCTGCAACATCTGCAGCGCTTTTTAAAAAGCACTAGCCACCTTTTTCCACCACCTTAATTGCAGTTTCCATCGTTGATTGCTCGAAGGAGAAATGCACTGCTACGGTCTGCTTCCTGGTAACGGTCTGGCTTTTCACTGATGTCTGACGAGAAAGGAGGGTGGGAGTCGAGGTTTAGATTTATACCGGCAACAGCTCCTTTTTATGCTCATCTAATTGGAACAGATCTGAACTTGTGTGAGATCCCCGTGATGTGTGGCGGTGCAGGAGGTTGAGATATAGTAGTGTGCTATTATTAATACAATGTCACTGGAACAATGTGATCAGATGAAATATCACATACATGATGATGGTATTGTCTTTTAATGAAAGAAATGGTGATACTTGGCTGGATGAAAAGATGCCTTAAGATGGTCTAAGTAATCACTTGTAGAGGAAGAATGAATCATATGAAAAATGGGCTCGGTTATGAAAATGATTTGTCTACTTTACTGGGACAGGTTTGGTCTTTATAATGTGTAGCCCCTCCCCCCCCCCCCCCTTTCAGTGCAGAAAGAAGTTGACCTTTTGACCTGTAACACAGTCTCCACTCGCTCACGGTCATACCCTACTCCCAGGAATGTTTTCTTCTGTCATGTAAGTTAATTTATTTCCTCTGTTCAGCGTGCGGAACAATAAGGCCGTGGTTTTGGGCCTTTAGAAAGCATATAATTCCCATGATTGCAGTTCCTAATCCATATTATGTGGTCTTGACATACGGCTACATTTATTATCCCGAGTGAAAGAAAGGAGTGGCTGGCGGGACGCAATATTGCTGTTTGCTCTTGTCAGTCTTAAGAGGACGGATGGTGCACCTCTCACCTCACCCCATCCCCATGGCCAGTAGTGCTGCAGCAGTCTGCCCCGTGTGTCTTTGAGCACAGCCTCCTGTCCAATCACAAGCCAGGAACACTGCTCAACATATGGGGATCATTTTAGGGGGGGGATGACTTATGGCCCAAGAAACATATGTAAAAGACATACAGTAGATTGGCTCAAAACAGATTTACTACACAGTTGCATCACAGATTTTCAGCCATCTATACTATTTTAGCCTTCACTAACTTCCAACTGATTTCGGTGACAGTGTGTGATCTGTACAATCAATCAATCCAAAAATATGACTTGGGATATGAGTCACTATAAAGTGTTGTCGTTTGAACTTTGTGTTACACACCTTCAGGCCCGGCTCCAGACCCAAGTTACAGAGGGGGCCTGCCCCTAGCTTGGGGGGGCCAAGCTACCCAAGGGGGGGGCGGGGGGATTCTCCCCCGGAAGAAGATTTTGTACATTTTAAAGTAAAATTTGTCAACCTGGTGCATTTGAGAGCAAAATGAAGAGGCTAAATCTATGAAGAACTACACACATTTCTAATGTGATGTGACTTTACAAATAATTAGGTCTAAACAATTAATATTAAATGTATTTACACATTGTGCACAAATTGCATTCATTGTGACAAATTTACAATAGTTCATATCCAGCCAGAATCATTGCAAATGGATGTTCAAAATAACAGTTAGCAATAGCATTCAGTTAATCAATGCCTAATGACAGCCAGATTCCGTTTTAAACTTTAAAACAGAAAAACGGAAAAACGTTTTTAGCCACACACAATTTTCTTTTTTTTTCTTTTCTTTTTTAATGGGGGGTGGGGGGCAGTTTAGGGAATGGGGGGGCCCGGCCCGGTCAGGCCCCCCCCAACGCCGGGCCTGCACACCGTGCAGGATAGTGTGTGTGGCGTGCGCGTGCGTGTCTGTGTGTCAGTATAAATTGCTTTGGTCCTCAGGCCCTGCAGCTATCTGGACGGGCAGCAGCAGCAATCATCATAATAATCACAGAATCCATCACGACACACATCCGTACACATGGCGGGGGCAGAGTGGACAATGAAAGGGGAGGAAAGCTTTGAAAGGCTGAGACGCAAAAGGAGTGGGAGTGCAAAAACAGATGGAAAGGTAGACAAGAAATAGGTGAGGGAGATTGTGTGTGAGGTAGAAAAATAACAGAAGTTGGGAGAGAAGTTGGGAGAGCGGTTGGGAGAGCGGTTGCAAGAGCGGGGGGGAGAGTGTTCGGCCCCCGGAGCCTCGCAGGCAGCCAGGGGGCGCCCCAGAGGTCTTCTGGCTAATAAATCCTCAGCACATATTTAATCCAGTCAGAAGAAGACATATGCCCGGAGAGAGTTAAAGGATGCACGCTTATTACTCACCTATCCACCTCTGAGTGTGCTGATGTGCCCCCCCCCCCTCCTCCTCCACGGCCCTCACCCCCCCCCCCCCCCCCCCCCCCCCCCTCACCTTCTACTCCCACAGCCTCTCCATCCCCCCCCCCCTCCCCCCCAGACTGCAGCCAGGCACTATCGGAGCATCGGGGCAGGAATGCGACTCCTGACAGACACATCTCTCAGAGGGACCGCAAGATGGAATATGTTCCCAATTAGCGGCATCTGATAGAGTGCGAGCGCGAGTGAAACCCAAAGCGGGCCCGGTGATCAATAGTGGTTTGACCGGGTTCCGTCAGACGCGGGTCTGACGTTGACGGGCCACCGCTGTGATTAATCACCGTTGTGCTGCAGATAATTGTCCGACCACATCTTCCTCTGTAGGTGTCGCTGAACTCCATTGTGTCATGATGTCTGTGTGGCGCTTTGAATCACTTTCAGCTCCGTCGATGCTCCAATCCATCTCTGCTGCTACAACTGATGCACCCGTGATGCAAAGCCTGCTGCCAGCTTGCACCTTCATCTGACTTTCAGCTATTTCACACTCACACATGCTCTCTCATCAGTGTTGGGGGTAACTCATTACAAAAGTAACATATTACATGTAATATATTACTTTTAGCAGTAACTCAGTAATATAACTTTATAGGATTTCAGTAATATTATACCAGTTACTTTGTCAAGTAACTCAAGTTACAAATTGAGTTACATTTTATTAAATCAAAGCACATATTTAAAAAAGATGCAATCATTTCCTAATCAAACTGTGTGTTTTTATGCAAATAACCACTATAGATGACAATAACAAAGGAAAAGGATAACATTTAGAATTTTGGGCGGTTTACACTGACCTCAAGGCGGTTTAAGTTATTTTTCGGGTTGATTCCGGGGCGGCGATGTCATTCTGCTGCTGCTGCTGTTTTGGTGAAAGTAATGCAAAAGTAGTGTAATAAGTAACGAGTTACTCTACACAGAAAGTAATATTGTAATGTAACTTATTACTTTCAAATGAAAGTAACTAGTAATATGTAGTATATTACATTTTGAAAGTAACTTGCCCAACACTGTCTCTCATACACACACGCACACACACATTCTGTTTTTTTTCTCTCGTCAATTTCCCCTGGGACAGTGATTCTCAATCTCAACCTTTTTTTATAGCCTATCAAGGATAGGCTATATCCTATAGCCATAGAGCCACAACCCCCATTTAATGAGATTCTGCCTCTCAGCCCCAGGTCTGAGACTATGTTTATTGTTAGACATGATTTGATCCAGAACTCTATGACTCTCTGCGTTGTATTTGGAGAGATAACAGTGGAGACTATGATCAAAACAGTCATTCTACAGCTAAAGCTGGCTGGTGAAGCTAGTCAACCACCATGGCCTATTGCTGGTGTATCAGCATCAGTGTTGGGGGTAGTAACTCATTACAAAAGTAACATATTACATGTCATATATTACTTTTAGCAGTAACTCAGTAATGTAACTTATTACCAATAGGATTTCAGTAATATTATAGTTAGTTAAGCAACACAAGTTACAAATTGAATTAAAATTTTTTTTAATCAAAGCATAATTTAAATTTAAAATGGATTAAAAAAATGGAAATTTAAAATTAAAAAATTCCTAATAAAATTGTGTGTTTTTATGCAAAAGAAACACTATAGATGGACTTAAAGAGGGTTTAAATTATTTTTCGGGATGTTCCGGGGCGTCATTCTGCTACTGCTGTTATTTTGGTGAAAGCAATGCAATAGTTTAATAGTTACTCTAAACAGACAGTAATACTGTAAAGTAACTTATTACTTTCTAATCAAAGTAACTAGTAATATGTAGTATATTACATCTGGAAAGTAACTTGCCCAACACTGATTAGCATAGGAAGAAGCTATGCTGGTGTATGCTGTTTTTTCAGCAGGGAAAATAATGGTGACGTTTAAAAAAATCATCAATTTGCTGGGGGACCTCTGGAACTGGAACCACCTTGGACCCTGCCTGTGTTGTTGAGAACCACTGCAGGCCTCGATCATCACCATAATAATGCATCTACCTGGACCATAATCGCCATCTGCTGTTCATATTGAGCACTGCACCATAGATGGAGTGAAGGGCGATGTGTGGCGGTCGTTTCAGTGGGGTGAGCTGTTTGATAAAAACAAGCTGCCACTCATTGCGGTTTCATCCTCCCCCCCAAAAAAGGTCTCCTTGGTTTCCATGCGCCCAGCTGGATGTTTTTAGGTCTACCCATACGGGACTGCTGTGACATGGGCACCAGGAGATGAAACAGGCCTCCCTCTGCACACAAACACAGCACTACACTCCCGGCCTTGTGTACAGCTGGTAGGGATGACACAAGAGGCACAGGGCTGTATTGAGTCCCTGCCGAGGCTGCTGTGCGAGTCGGGCCAGTGCTCTGGCAAAGCTCAGCCTGCGGGGGCGACAGAGGGGAGCGGAGCCCGATGGAACACAGGCCCGCTTGGCCGGGCCCAGGCTCTCTGTGGACCCGCTGTGTGCTGCTGTGGGGATGCCGTGAGATGAGACCTGGCCTCTCTTCTCGGCTCCGCTCTCATTAAACTCGCTGAACTTTTCAGAGGTAAAAGCACTTGCCTACCCGCCATGGAGACCCACCCGGGTTCAGTTCACAGTAGCAGAGTAGTGGCCTACTTCAGGTCAGACATTCCTATCGACACAATTGGCCATGTCTGCGGGGTGGGGAAAGCCGGTGTTATGCCGAGTTTTGCATCCCCGCCGCCAAATGCATCCCCACCTCACGGGAGCATAATTGTAAATGATTGATACGGAAACATAACTGTTTGAAAATGATATAATTGTCTGGGTAGACGTGACCGCCAGGCCAGGGGGTCTGTCCTGCTTCATGGAGACTGACTTTGATGCTTAAAATCTGGGTACAGGTGACCTCGAGGCCTGGGGGGGTCTCTCCTGGCTTTATGGAGGGGGATGCAAGTCTCGGCGGTTTGTACGTGCCGAGATTTGCATCCCTGTTTTTTGAGTTAAAACAGCTCCAAAATATGGTGGGGATGCAATTCTTGGCAGGGATGCAGAACTCTGCATAACACTGGTGTGGGGTATGAGTTCTGGTTGCTGCACTAGTTTTTCCTCCGGTCGGTCGGGGCGCCTGTTCGGGGGGAGGGGAACTGGAGGGAATAACGTGATCCCTGTCACGCGATACTTCCTGCCGGTGAAACTCCTCGCTGTCAGGTGAAAAGAAAAGAAGCGGCTGGCGACTGCACATGTAGGCCTATCGGAGGAAGCATGTGCTAGTCTACTACGGTACAACTCTCCCCAGATCAGCAGAGCAACAGCCGGGACCGCAGGGGGAATTGGCCAAGTGTAACCTGTGTTGTCTTGACGGCACTCAGGCTACAGCAATCCATGTTAAGGGCTTGCGCAGGGGAGGAGCGGGATTCAAACTGCTGACCTCCCACTTCCAAGAGGGCACACGCTAACCGCTCTACCAAGAGAGCTAGCTAGCTCCATCCTTGGTGGCGCTGAAGCTGATTAACCGGCCTTCCCATCGGGGTGAGTCCCAGGACTCACAGTCATTCAGTTACACACATGTACAATTGGGGAGAAATGGGAGAAAAATCGGAAAACAAAGAAGAAAAAAACTCTGTGAACTTCCTGTAGCAGAGGAGGCGCAGATGTCCAGCGCACACACCTTCGACCCTCCTTCCACTGTCCTATGTGACCATGGTGTGTGTGTGTGTGTGTGTGTGTGTGTTAGACGTCTACACTCCTAAAGCAGCCTGTAGTATTCTATATGTTTATGTAGTTTACATGTTGCTTATCCACACATCCTGGATCTGGCGTTCAATATGGAGCTGATTTGTCGGCCAGACCACCGCGTAGTCGACTTTTTCTATGGAGCCATTCCTCGAGTATTGCTCAATGCCGCACTGATGATTCTTCAATCTGCAGACCTCCACAAACGAGCAAAGGCCCAGCGTTGTTCTTTGTGCCGTATATATTCCCATCTCTATTGTGGGAAAACTCATTAGTCGTGCCATAAGTATCTCTTTCAGCAAGGCCGTCATCTCGGCATGGGTGGGTTTTTAACTCTGCTCCAATTCGTCTGTCGCCTCATCCCTCCCTCATCCATGAATAAACTACTGTCAGATCTGGCTAAAGACATCATCCTGGAGCTTCTGTGCTGTGCCTTTCCCCTGTATCCCTCTCTCCTCTCCCCTCCTCCTCCTCTGCCTTTACCATGTGTTGCAAATTGTTTCCCGATCACATTCTTTAAACCACTTTTTAATGTCAGTTAACGCCGCTTCTCTCACCCCTTAATACGGTGTGGTCAGGCGCCTTCGTTCCCGACCTCACACGCGAGCGGAATTCATGGATTCAATTATGTATGTTAGGCCTGTAAAGATAACTGGGGATGGCAGGAGGTTGCGGGATGGGCACCGGAGGAGCACGCCTTGTGGGCCCAGTTCAGAGTGAGCTGACAGCTGGGCAGACATGAAGAAGAGAGAGCACAACCACCACGATGGGCACCAGCTTTGAAGACAGACGGCAGGGAGAAAATAATTCCAGAAACATTGCATGTCACCAGCCTAGAACATCCTGACCTCATTACCATCAATCTCTCTCTCTCTCTGGGATTTATTCTTTCATTTTGCCTTCCCTAAAAGAGGGTTTATACAACGGAAAAAAGCTGTACCCCATAGATATGTAATAATCTATTTCTTATTTAGTGAACTCTCCTCGGTTTGACTTGGCAAAACCCTCCGATAGCTCACTGGGAGGTGACAGTTCTCAAACGGATGGCAAACTATGTCAATGATGACATATAGAAAAGCTCTAGTGACCTCTTGTGGCTACAAACAGGTATGAAGAATATCTACACATGACATGGAAAAACACCAGTGTGAGGAATTGTATCTACTATTCTTTTTAAAAGGCAGTTATTCACCTTATGTAGCCCCGCCCACTTGACCCAAAACTAGTTGGACTCACATATGAGTCAGACTAGGTTTATGAGTCACAGGAAGTGTAAACACAATCAGAACTTCCGATTGTGTTTACACTTCCCGTTAGTCTCACAAGCCAGACTGTCTCATCTACGGTGAATAGGCTACACTCAGAAGTGTCCCTTTGAATTTAAAGTGTTTCTTTGTGACTCCCAGGAACACACTCAAGAACAAAGAACATCAATGTTCCCCTCAATTATATTTTATTTAATAAATCTGACATGCAGATATCCAAAAAAATATTGGCTGCATGTATAAAGAATTGTTACAAAAAGGGGGGGGAAGAAAACATCTCCCAAGTCGGTACTATTTGAATTGCATGGATTTGCTCCTTCGCTAGAGGGCGCCACCAGTTCAACCTGGCAATACAGTGCAATCATTCTGAGTAGAGCTTCCTCAGAATTGACAGAATTGTGTCCGATAAAACATTTGTTCCATAGAAATATATTTAAAAAAATATGTCAAGCATGACTGAGGTGATGCAACAGTGTTTTGACTACAACAAACTTCACAAATATTTTGTATTTGTTCATTGCTAAAATTCTACAATTCCAGTAGGCCTATGTAGCTATAACAAAAATGACAATTATTGCAAGTCTACCTATTTCCAGTGTTTTTGCATTCAAGGAGGATGCCTTGGGTAAGAAGCTTTCACTCATTGCTGGTGCAGCCTTCGTTAGTCTCCAGCAGAGAGCAATGCAGAGATGAAACCCCCATCCACTCCCAAACACAATCCACCCACACCTGTGGTCAACATGATTCCATATGGATATGAGATGCATGATAAAGCCTGTGCCATGCTACAAAAAAAGTCTGTGTAACACTGAAGATTCATTCATCAACCCCCTGGGAAGAGACAGGGGAATGCTCCGTCAAGTTGTGGAGGAGGTTCTCCTAGAACCTAGACCATACTGTTACTGTTGAGTTTGGTCCACTCAAAGATGTCCTGCTCACACACAATGTCTGAGTTGATGAGCAGGTAGCGGTCACCCACACAGAAGTGCTTCTGGCAGGCGGCGCACTTGAAGCACTCCAGGTGGTACACCTTGTCCCGCACACGCATGGTCATCTCAAATGCACGGATCCTCTTCTCACAGGACGCACAGAGCCCATCCTGACCGAAAAGCCTGGGTGGACGAGAAGATGTTGCAGCATGTTACTGAGCGGAACAGGAAAAAAATGTTCTCTGAAACGGAACCCTAGGAGGAAGCTTAGGTTAGGTTAGGTTAGGTTAGCAGCCCTGACAGCGGGGCAGGGCTGCTATTGTTTTCACCTTGTGAGTCTGTGTGTGTGTGTCATCTCTAGGCAAAATGGGGTCCTGGAGACATCTACTGTAGCGGGATCTACCACAGAAGCCGTTTTGAATAGCCTACTTTGCCAGGTATTTATATATGTCTGTGGACAGATTTTTGTCACCACGGTAGCGTCAAAACGTGCAAGATGCAGCCACGAAAAACTTTACAGGTGTGGAGTTGACATCAAAATGAAGGCCGAGTTCGAAAATGGATCCAAGCAATTCATTAATTAAAATGACTCGAGCCTCATATTTTGACTGTTCGCAAGACATTTCTTTAATCACTTTTACACCCTTGTGACACTTCACTGGCCAACTGGTCTGTGTTTTATGAACAAACTGGTTGATTAAATCATGATTTTATGACAACATAACTGGTTGCACGAATCGCTGCCTGGTGTGTAAAACCAACCTGAGGTAGTCTCTCCGGCATAACTTTCTTCCCAGTTTATAGTAGAGGCGGCGGCCGACCTCTCCCAGCCGGCAGCCACACAGGTCACAGCTCAGGCAGTCCTCATGCCAATACTGCTCTATGGCCTTCAGGAAGAACCTGTCACTGATGCTCTGCTGGCATCCGCCACACATCAGGAGAGACGGTGGCATCTGAAGGACCTCATCTACTGGCTCCCTATAGGACAAATAACCAGATATCAGATCATTATCAACAATGCAAGGTTTTACTGAACATAATTAGTTGGTTCATACTGAGGTAGCCCACTGCGAAAATAAAATGCCCACGTTTGACAACATAAAGCCATAGCCCTGATTGATTGCTGTGAAGTGTGACTCTTTGTAACATGTCGATACTGTCCACTTGAGGGAGCCATTTCATGTTGTTAAAGTAGGCTACAGTAGCCAACCACAAAAGGGTAGAAAGTCACTTTACAGAGGGAAAGAAGCAGTCACTTGTTTGCAAGAAGGCTTCTGACATGTATTGGCATGTGAAAATGTGCAGACTTTAAAAAAAATGAAAGTAAAAAAAAAATGCGTATGTACACTGAGGTACAAAGCTATCCTATAACTTGATCCTTTTTGTTGTTGTTTTGTCTTGCTTAAGCATGATTGTTGTTGTTGTTTTTTATCATATTTCCTGTGAGTTTGGTTGTCATGCCACTTAGGGTCCTTCAAATGTCATTCTCTCTCTCTCAGAAATGGCATCTTAATAACCTATAACAACATAGCCAAAATGCTAGTACTTACTCATTAGGGTCCAAAGTCTTTCTCTCTATTGTGGATGACATTGCAAAAACACGATGTCCAAGCTGATGAGATGATCGGTTTGTTGTTTCAGTCCAGCAGCGCCCCAGTTCGCTCTTGTCAGGACAGTCGGCTCTATACTTGTGAAGTCTATGGACAGACTAGGCGCGCTGCACCTGTTCTGTTCCGACAGCCTACAAGACGCCAGCCACACGCAGGTTTGTCTTCTGGGTGATTATTGTTTTAATGGAAATTGAGTCCAGTCGAAATAGCCGCAACAATACAAGAAGTCTTAACGCCCTAACCTAAACGGTGATGGAGGAGGACACACTGTCATCATTTCCTGAGGCAATAAACCGCGGTGGTGACATTTCCACGTCTAAGTATATTTTATTATCCTGCACTGCAGCGAATTTGATGATGCCATTAATCCGATCAAAAGGTCACAACAATTGCGTTGCGTGTGTGTGTGTGTCCGTGCGTGCGTCCAGTCACCAGACGCGCTCCTCAAATGAAGCCGCGGTCATCACCGTTATTGTGCAGCATCGTGTTTAAATACAACATCACCAGGCCCCCCTTCGGTCCGCTTTCGCTTCCCTCTTCCTGCTCACGACTGTTTGACACAATGGGGGGAAATGGCTCTTAAAGCGACACCGCTAAACACGGCGCACAGCCTGCCTGCTCAGTCATGCATGGAGGCAGACAGTCGTGACTGCATGAGACTATAATGAGCTCCTTTACTATTTGCTTTGCTACACTAAATTGCAGATAGGAGGAGGCAAGATAAAGTGTGTGTGTGTGTGTGTGTGTGTGTGTGTGTGTGTGTGTGTGTGTGTGTGTGTGTGTGCGTGTGCGTGTGCGTGTGCGTGTGCGTGTGCGTGTGTGTGAGAGAGAGAGATAGGCTGTGTACTTGTCTTAATTTACAAAGGCTTAAAGGAACACTCTGCCCATTTTCAACCAGCTTTGTATCATTAGAACATCAGTAGTATATCGGAAAACTGTAAACTGTTTTGAAGTCTGTCATTTAATTTGACAGTTATTGGGTGTTAAAGTGTGGACCAGTGACATCACTGGTCCAACACTAACTCAAATTAATAACTCATTAACTCAAATCAACTCTCAATAACTGTCAAACTAGATGAATGACTTCAGTTTGACAGTTATTGAGAGTTGATTTGAGTTAATGAGTTATTAATTTGAGTTAGTGTGGACCAGTGATGTCACTGGTCCACACTTTAACACTCGTTAACTGTCAAATTAGATGACAGACTTCAAAACAGTTTACAGTTTTCCGATATACTACTGATGTTCTAATGATACAAAGCTGGTTGAAAATGGGCGGAGTGTTCCTTTAACATCAAGCTGGCTAGCTGTTATACTGGTGGAATAAAACTCGGGGCTAATCCAGCTCTTCTGAAGGTGTTATTTGAGAGAAATGAATGCAGTGATATTTCCACAGTTTGTATGCCCCCGGCCACAGCCATCCATCCTCTTATCTGCTGCCAGGGCCTGGGGGGCTGCCTGCCTGCAGGAGGGAGGATAGAGAGGCAGCCGTTGGACTGGGCAGGGAGATAAAGCGGTGGCCAGAATCACTTCTTCAGCCAGATGCAAGGAAGGTCGCGGTGGGGCAAACTCTAAAATGTAGGCTGAAGCTGAACGCACCCTTGGGGCGAGACTGTTGTCGCCAGGCTGTGTAGTAATAGGCTCAGTGGATAGATACCAAGCTGAGAAGGCCCAGGAGCAATGGTGCCGTTTTGTGCCAGCTGCATAGAAAACAGCGGCAGGATTACCGTATGATTGGTGTTATTGTATTCCTTTGTTTTCACCATAACAAAATGCAAGGGCCATTGGGGGTGTTTGTGTTTCTCATCATCGCTGACCCAAAAAAAGCCATTCATTTGACTTTACAGCTTGGTACAATCATGTCGCATAATACCTCAAACTTCTCAAAGCAGCTTATGACACAAACAAAGAGAAAGCCGGTGGTGGTGCTGCTGTTGACGATACCCAAGTCGTCCGCTACATCCTGTGGAGCTGACAGAGAAGTGACAGGATGTGCAGTTTGGCGAGCAGAGATGATGCTTTCCTGCATTCACTTCCTACCCCCCATGATGGCACCACTCTCATGGCTTTCCTGATAGGCCAGCCGTCTCCAGATGCTTCAGTGTGATAGGAGTAGCGAGGCTTGCGGCGGCGCACCATAAAAACGAGCTGCTTGTCATTAGGCGTTAAAAGGGCCTTATCTGTCTCTGAAGGCTTCCTAAATGTCATCAGAAGGGAGGTGTAGCTCCACACACGGTGCTCTTTACTGTCGACTTGACATTAACATGCGACCGCTCCTCTACAGCGGGAAAGGGGGGGGGGGAGAACACACTTCAATGGTGTCTTGATTTGAATTGTGCAATATTTTAGCCTTCGTACGATTTTCCGTTAGAAATTTGATCGTTGTTGTACTTCATACACAGCTATTTTTGTTGCCATCTTTATCCCTTTCTAACATGGCATTTGGGGAGCAAACAGTTAAGCATCTAGACAACCTCATGGGAAGTGGTGTCAGTCGTGTCATGCGCAGCTTCCTGTTGTGACTGTTTGGTATATTGAGCGCATTATGGAGTTGAAAGCAGAGTGGAATTTGAGGGCAAGTGGAAAATGAGGGTCAGTACTTAAGCAAACATACTAAAACAGCTATTGTTCCCCGCTCTCATTGTCCAGTGATAGATGTGAATTTATGCAGAACTGTTTGAACAGTTTGTGAGATTTTTAAAGGTTGTTCTGTTGCAGGATACAGTATGATGTCACTGATAGGCAAGTGAAACACCATCTAGTTGAATTATAAGGGTTTGAAATAGTAAAAAAAAAAAAAAAAAGTTTGCGCTCTCCTAATTAGAGGTAGAACAAAGATGGTCATCCATCACAGACTATCTAAACACAGACTTGCAGGCCCACTTCCTGAAGTAAGAGAGCTCTGGGACATGGTGTTGACTCTTTGATAGCACAAACTCTGGAATAGCAATAGCTAAAACTACCACTTCCCCTCTAATCTGCCGTGAAGCGATAATTAGCTACTGTTCTTCGGAGCCGTGTCCCTGATCCCCGCCACAACTCCACAAAGCTCGAGTTATTGTTCACTGTCACATGGGTGTGAGCAAGAGAGCTGTGCGTGTTGTTGGGACGTTTATGGCTATAGATACGAGGGTCAGGGGTCAAACGATGAACCGCCCTGACTCTCCTGGGAGAAATGGCTGCTGGTGGATCTGTGCTGTTGTTCGACTGAAATACAGCAGGCTGCGGAAATGAGTCACTCGTTGGAGAGGGAGCTTCACTCACCCTCGGGGTCCTCCCATAATCAGTATTATCCCTGAAAGAAAACACACGTTCAATGGAGCAGCGCAATCAAAAAGCAGTGCAGCCATGTTAACTGCTTCCTGTATTTGCCAAAGCAAAAGCTGGTTCCACATTCTTCAGACTTCTGGTTAGTTTGCTGTCTTTAGACACTGACGCAAACATACTGTATGTGCTGGACGCTGAAGTGAAAACAGAAGAAGGTGTGTGTGTGTGTGTGAGCAGTTCCAAAGATAAGTAAGATCACCACATGGAGCCAGATTGAAGCAATCAGGCATGGAAACAAAAGGCTAAACACAGATTATGGCTGATTGCATGCGCTGTTATTCATACTTGCTGCCAATGCAATAAAAAATACCAATAATGATATTATCCAAGAGAGTGCTGGTATTTTCCTCTACTATGGAAAAGGCCTCATCAAAAGAATAGTTCTGAATTGGGAAATTATTTTATGATTCATTTTGCATTGTGTGTGTGTGTGTGTGTGTGTGTGTGTGTGTGTGTGTGTGTGTGTGTGTGTGTGTGTGTGTGTGTGTGTGTGTGTGTGTGTGTGTGTGCCCCTGTGCCTGTATGTTTGTGTGAGAGAGGGTTATACAATTACATTAGCCAATATTGTACTTTTTTGGAGGTCAGTCTATCCAGAGAAATGGATGGTCAGCCGACACAGGACAGGGTAAGAGGAGGCTCATATAACCTGACATTTCTCTTCACCCATTTACTTCATCAGGGAGTGTTGATCACTCTGCTGTGCTTTACTGCCACCTGCTGATACAACTAAACAATGACATTTTCAAACATAAACCTGCGGGTGCAGTGGCATACTTTGTGATTTAACCTTGCATTTTCTCAATTACAGACAGAGATGGGAAAAGTACACACATTCTTTACTTAAGTAAAAGTACAGTTACTTGTGTAAATAAGACTATGGTAAAAGTAGAAGTATTTATACCGGCTGTTTCTGTGGAAACTAAAGCTAACTGAAACTCATGTCATTTAATATAATTCAAAGACTATTAAAATTAGAAGATCCCCTCCAAACATGTTTTAAGATGGATGAAGACTATACTTTGATTAGTCATTTGTGTGATATAGTTTTTCCACAAAAAAGGTGCAAAGAAAAAAGCTGGGAGAGCGCAAGACGAGAGAGACAAACGTTACAGCGTTTTTATCCATTGTGCATTAAAACTAAAGTAACTAGCCTGTTTTGAAAATGTAAGTAGTAGAAAGTACAGCTATTTGTGTTAAAAGGTAGGGAGTAAAAGTTAAAAGTTGTAAGAAAAATAAATACTTATAAAAGTACCTAAAAATCCTACTTAAGTACAGTAACAAAGTATTTGTACTTACTAGTTAGGATACTTCCCATCTCTGATTACAGAGTCTTTCCACTTGGGAGCTTATACCGTTTATATTTCATTTCATAACCCTAACCCAGGCGCGGAATCCTCAATCTCGCGTTGGTCCATCTGATGGACCTTAACGGGAATACTGTACTAATTTATAAATATTAATTTAAATTTTTAAATTTTTGACTGTTTATAATTCATTGGTAACTTCTTCCCTAATACCTCATACCAACATTTCATACATATTTGAATTTTAACCCCTCAAATGCCAGTGTACAGTAAGTACAGTAAAAAAAAAAAAGTACATAAAAAAAAAAAGTGATTTTTTTTTACATTTCCATAAAGACAAACTGGCTTTGGGTCTGATATTATGGGCAGGTTGGGGTGTTTTACAAAAGTCACCACTGCAAGATGCCTAGTATCAAAGATTCGCAGGCATGATGTCACAATAGCTATGACATCACTAGCCTATGACATCATCAGTGATGTCATGAGATGTTTTTTTGTCAATAATATGTCACTGATGACATTACTGATGATGTGTGACATCATCAGTGGGTTTTTGTATTTTTTGTGATTTTTTGTAAAAATAGTATTTTTTCATATTTTGAGCCAAAAATCCAAAAAGCTGTTCCAAATGTTTTGGACTACCAGCCATTTTCCCCAAAAAACACAAACGAGCTTTAGTCCAGCATCTATCCTGGTCTAAAGGCTTCAAATCAGTAGTGTGGACTGTCAAATTCAGTTTTATAATATTTTCCCATCTTTGGCATAGGAATCAGTTTTTTTTACATTTCATGTAAACTGTATGGAATTGATTGCTATGCCAAAACTGGGGGAATATGGGGAAATAGGCAAACACATTAGAAACTACAATTTTAACCGCTTGAGTCAAGGTGAGATGTGTAACATCAAGGAAATAATTATTTTTTGAAAAATTTGCTGGAAGTCAAAAGAAAATGTTCTTTTTGTGCAAAATTAACATTGAAATCAATGGGACAACTATGCAATGGACTTTGAGACCATGTAACTCTCCCAAAATTTCTACCAACTCCAAGGTTAGATATTAAGGTCAAAGTTCAAGGTATTTGGTCCAGGATGCCCGCTGAAATAAATGAAATAAATTAATTTTGTGAAAATTTGCTGGGAGTACCAATAGAGTGGTTTCAATGGAAGTCAATGGGTCCATCAGATGGACCAACGCGAGATTGAGGAGTATTTTTGAAAATAGGTCTTAGGATCGTATAAATTTGATAACTATGATTGATTTTTGTCAAATACCCCCAAAAAAATACCTAGCCTTAGTTTAAGACCATATACTCAAAAATTGTCGAAACGGCCCATACGCGAATGCAGGAAAAGTCCATCAGATGGACTAGGAGGGTACAAGGGTGTATTCTCAATGTGGCAAAACAGGATTGCATCTTTAAAATTACAGTCAGCAAAAATATCCATTCAAGTGTTTCTTGAGTATTACTGGGTATAATGGCATGCAGATGTCAAAACAAGGCCTCTCAACTGTAATTCAGCATAGGTCCATTTTACTCCAATTGTTACAGGTTTTGTCAATACAAAGAAGATGTTAGTCTGAATTATAATTTGTATGTCCGACTAATGTACGAATATGTTCACTTTCACTTCCCTAAAACAGATTCACTGGGTGGGCTTAGATTCAAACCAGTGACCTTCAGTCATAACTGGTTTCTTTATTTACAATTTGGTTAGCATCAAAAACAAGGCCTTAACCTGTTTTAGTAGCCAAATAAAGGGGTGTAGCTAGGAATGAATAAATGAATGTATGAATGAATTAAATAGATGCTGCAAACTTGCAATAACATTTATTCATATTCCTGGCAACAAAGTGCAACATGCAACAGCAGAGAAGTTTAAATCACAGAGCTGTAGCCTACTTGGAAAAATGCTACATATTCAGTGTTTCCCCTACCATTCTACAGGCCTGGCGGGCCCGCCAGGCCAACAGAGCCCCGCCAGGCCATAGAGTTTTTTTTCCTGCTCTCCCCAAAATTTCAATAAACCTTTATGCCATATTATTACAATACAGCAATACTGGTGTTGACAGTGGACCGTAATAGAAGATGCCAAATCATTCAAAACAATAAGCATTTTGCTTTTAGGAGCATTGTGCCAGCGTGCAGCGCTGTTCCAAAACGTGTCAATATGTGTCGTTGCCTGGGAAACGCACATCCCATAATACAACTGTTCGCATCGCATCCCATAATAGTATGATGATACTTGGGATGCCATTGCCAACATAGATGCGAACAGGTTAGCTAAAAGTTTAGCATCACCAGCGAGGGCCCCCACCGTTGCGGTCGGGGTACGTTTAGAAATCCCTCCAGGCCTGACATTTTTTCTAGGGCAAACACTGATATTCAAGAATAAAATACATTTGAGCAGCAAACACATTACAAATTTACAGATTATATCCCATTCATTCAAATATTGGCTAGCACATTTGTAACCAGTAAATTAATTTTGTGTTAGAGTGTAAACATGCAAGTTCAGTTTTGGGCAATACCCTGACTGTGCTAATCAGATGTCATAACCAAACTTTTACCAGTAGGCTAGTCCTCTGTTCGAAACCTGTCTAGTGAGGGGAGTTCTGTTTTATTCTGCACAGGAAACCTAGACAAGATTGTATTCCTGCTAGGCTGCTTGATTCAGACAACAACCAAACAGTTGTTTGTAGTTTGCTATTTCAGCCAAACCTTGTTTCAAAACCAGAGCAGTGTGGAATGAAAGTAGCTACAAAGCATGTACTTGAGGACCACAAAGGCATTTTAATCCAGATAGTTTGGGAGGCTCTGGGTAGTCAGGACCCTGATCCCCCCCTCTATGGCCCCCAGAAGAGCCTACAGGCGGGGGGGGGGGGGGGGGGGGGGGGGGGGCTGAAATAAGTTTCAGATGCTGCTGCCCACTTTCATGTTGAACTTGAACTTCATACTGATGTGAAATAATAGTAATAAAAAATATCCTCATGACTAATCAGTTGTGTAGCACCCATGCCAACACCAGCAGAGATGTGATAGTTCATGCACAGAAGATTATTGCATGGGGATCGGGATAAAATAGCCTAATCTGTCAAAGCAAATGATTTTGCAGATTTTCTGCCAAGAGGGTGTATACAATTCTGCCGGTCCACCAACAACAACTTCGAAATGCATTATTATTGCAAATGTACTGAAACATTAAACATATAAACTAGTATATTTGTCTTTGATATACAAACGAAATTGTTAATTAGCCTACACCGTTATTTTGGGGTTTTGTTTGTACTCCATTATTCGGGCATATCTTTGACAGCTAAAAAGGGACCTTCGCCTTTATAAAGAGTTTCTTCGCCTTTCGAACCGTCTCGGTCTCAGTTGTCGGTGAGGCCGGCGGGGCGGATCCCACACTAGAGTGAAAGAGAAAATAAAGCAACACAACAATAATAATACTTGGCTATTTCATTTATTACGCTAGCCAGCTCCCGTGTGGATATATCACATAAAGGTGGGTGAATCTGGAGGCGTGTAGCGACGGTAGCTTGCTGGCTGTCCGCTAGCACACACGCTGCTATACGTTAGTAAGCTAGCTGTGCGTGAAGATGCTAAGTCAAGGCTCTGTGCTAAACGTGTGGCCAGGGCCATTTTACCAACCGACTGACAACACAAGCTAACACACCTCTCTACTATCTGCTCTTTAAGTTAGTGGCTGTCCTGGGTGCCTTTTGGCAGTTGGCAACTATAATCGAAGTCGTAGTTACGCTACTTTCTGGGTCTTGCTAGAAATGTAGCTAACTAACGTTAGCTGTCTGAAGAAGTCGAGGCCCACTAACCTACATTGTGCTGTCTGACGTTTCCCTAAAATGCTGTTCCCCTTAATCACAGTGCAGACTAAAGTTATGATCGGCTGCACTCATACATACCCATACTGTATTTTGCAAACTATTGTGATGGTAAAACGAAATAGATAACGTCCCAGCTCTTCTACCAGAAGTTGATGTAACGTTACCATCATCAACCCTTTACTTTGATTCACAGATGCCCTCAGCTATGAACGGAAATAGGACAGTGCAATCCGCCAGCCCAGATGTGGGATCCGCTCCAGGATCAATGGGCCAAATTGGGTTTGGTGGACAGTCCGAAGTCTTGAAGCAAGTACTGGGTATTCTCGACAAGAAGGCTCGCAGCATGGAGAAGAAAAAGGTGAATATTAACACATTGTCTCCTATTCATAAACAAGTCGCACAAAGTAAAATGGAAACATCAACTACACAAAGTTCTCTGTTAAGTGTAAGAATGCGGCACCTCTTCATTCCACTTGAATGTTCTGCTACAGGGCAAACTGGATGATTATCAAGCCAAGAAGAATAAAGGAGAGAGTCTCAATCAGGACCAGCTGGTGGGTACACACAAGCCTTCATCTTACAAGTTATCGTGCATTAGATTGCAAACTGCAAGTCATGTAATTCCTCCTTCCTCTTTTCAGGAGGCCCTGTCCAAATACCAGGAAATCCAGAATAACTTGGAGTTTTCCCGGGAGTTGCAGAAGAGCTTCCTTGCATTGGGACAAGATGTAAGGATGACTCGGGTCTTCTAAAAATGCTCATTCAGAGTGGTGCCACTCTGGCTTTTAATGAACATGACTGTGTGTGGCCCCCTGTATGTCACCATCAGATGCAGAAGGCGGTGAAGAAGACTGCGCGACGGGAGCAGCTGCAGCGTGAGGAGGCAGAGCAGAAGAGGTTGAAGACGGTTCTGGAGCTCCAGTTCCTCCTGGACAGACTGGGCGATGACACTGTGCGACAGGACCTGAGGCAGGGAGTCGGGGGGTCTCCGCTACTTACAGATACAGACCTCACTGCTCTGGATGAGTTCTACAAGTTAGTGGGACCAGACCGTGACCAAAACATCAGGTTGGTCTAAGTAAGGCATTATTATCTGGATTGATTTGGGATGCAAAGGACCTTAAGAAAAATAACATGATGGATACAACTTATCTCTATCCTCACAGGTTGAATGACCAGTATGAAGAAGCATCTATACACCTTTGGGATCTTCTGGAAGGGAGGGACAAGGCTGTGGTAGGAACAACATGTAAGTCAAATGGAATTTGGATCAATATTTTCACGTGGTTGCAAGCTATGCTTGTGTTAAATTCTTGCAAATAAAGACAAACTGTCTTTATTTAGTTGCCCAGCTGGTGGTGACATTTCTGGCAGGAAGTAGAATCAGATGGCTGGTGTGACACGGCAACCAGAAGCCAAATCATTAATTTTTTAATTTTTTGTAGAAGCTGGCACTTTTTTCTCAATGATTTGTGCTGAGGCTGTGGTGCTTACTGCCATAGGGAATACGAGACAGATTTATTTTTAATTATGCCTTCAGGAGCCCTTATGATATACAGTATATGTCATAAAAACATTCCTATTGTGTTAGCGTAGCATATGCATTGGAATTATCAATGCCGTGTGCAGTGCTGCGATGTGAGTAATCGGGGCCTGGGGGATATAGGAGTGTTGCGTTCTCAGCGGTCTGGCCTTGGGACTCAGACTGCTGCATTGTGCTTGGGGGGGGCTGTGCGCTGTGGGCTTATCATGACTCAGCAGTGGGGCAGGGTGCCAGTGGCCTTGTCGCCTGTGGTTCCACTGGCCAGTTCTCTGGAGCCACCTAAGGATATTGGTGACCCAGTTCAGTGTAACGACACCAGCCAACGACTTCACCTCAGCCAGGAGCTCTCGCTGGGTGGCTCAGGGTGATATTTATTCAGGCAGCAGCGGACCTATTGGCTTGAGGCATTGGCAGCAAAGGGAAGAACGTGGACCTCCTTGTCTGAACCACCCAAAGTGAAAAGGCCTGGGCTAGCTCAAGGACTTTTCCAATGTTTTAGGACTTTTCCCTTCCAGTATTTTCACATACTGGCCAGTTTGGATTCCAGGGTATCATAATGATTATTGTAACATATTTTGAATCTAATCAGTCAATATGGAAGAAATTCAATCCACTGTAGGCCTTGAACTCTTTCAGCCATGATTCAAGATTCACACTCATGTTGTGGTACTTCTCTGAGTCAAGGAATGTTATACCAGTCTAGTATACACACATGATATTTGTGTAACTCTTCTATACTAAAAGGAAGCAAGTGGGCAATGTTTGTTTCAATTTTTGTTGGCCTGCCGCAGCTATGCCGTTTTACATTAGATCGAGCTGAAACTTTCAGGGGGTAAAGAGCATGCGTGCGGGTGACCTGACGGAGCCAGATTTTTTGTCATCCTTCCTGGCTGAGGCTATAAGTTCAGTGATGTCATCTGTGATGATGTCATCAGTGATGTCACAGAGCAGGCGATGCGCAGTGGGCGAACTGCAGGGCGGGCGAGGCCGCGGCCTAGGAATCGAGCGCATGAGATTGCTAGTTGTATAAGGTTTCCTTAAAATTGGAGTTTTTCTTTTAATCATCCATTTATTTGTTTTTCCTGCTATATATATATATATATATATATATATATATATATATATATATATATACACACGTGTGTGTGTGTGTATATATATATATATATATATATATACATGTGTGTGTGTGTGTGTGTGTGTGTATATATATATATATATATATATATATATAAAATTGATGGCTGTCTTATTCCTCTGCCAGACAAGACACTGAAAGAGACTTTGGACCAGGTTCTGCTTAGCGGATACTTTGACCGGGTTCCAGCTCACCAAAACGGAGTGTGTGAGGAGGAGGAGGAGGAGGAGGAGGAAGAGCCAGTCGCAGCAGCGGTAGTCGTCGATTCGTCGGAAGCAGAGGAGCAGGCTGCTGAAGCGGGTCATTATCCTTCTCCGAAATCCAACATGTTATTCCTAAATCCTAATTGAATCAAGCAATAAAGATGGTCGGTAAAGCGTTCTCTAAATTGTTTGTCTCTTCACAGAAGCTGAAATAATTGAGGAGTACATAGAGCCCATTGAGGTGGAAGCCACAGAGGTGAGATGAATTGCCCTCTCGTCACTGAACTCACGGGTCTGTTTTAGTTTAGTCCTTCTTGCCTTCAGCACTGTGCTGATTTGTGATGGGCCATACTTTAGCACTGTGCTGATTTGTGATTGGCTGTCCTTCAGCACTGTGCTGATTTGTGATTGGCTGTCCTTCAGCACTGTGCGGATTTGTGATTGGCCGTACTTTAGCACTGTGCTGATTTGTGATGGGCTGTCCTTCAGCACTGTGCGGATTTGTGATTGGCCGTACTTTTCTCCAGTTTGTAAACAGACAGTTCATTCCAGACGGCACATACAGTGGCAGTGAGAAGGAGCAGGGCGACGAGTGGACCACGGAAACAGAGGTATGCTGCAGGGATGTTATATTTCTATGATTTGAATGTGACTTTTTCTGTTTTGTGTTTCTGACCATTTGACCAATTCGTCTTGATTACCACATGTTTTGCATCCTATAGCTAAGTCAACTGCCTAGGAAGCTCCATTTGGGTTAGAGTGGTCACAGTGCATCAGTGCGTCGTAGCAACCTAAAATGTCCCCCCCCCCCCGACACCGAGCGTATCTTTCTCGTTCCTTCTCCCAGGCAGTCAGTGTGATGCAGCAGCCACCCGTGCAGCCTGCCCTGCCCCCCGCCGTCACCATGATGGATACCCACCCGTTGAGCTCGACCTCCCCCGTGCCCCCCGCTGACCCCCTGGTCAGGAAGCAGGTTGTGCAGGACTTAATGGCACAGATGCAGGGAACATACAACTTCATGCAGGTGAGGAGTTGTGCTATAGATGACTCTGTAGCATCATGCACCGTTTTGAGACCGTCGATGTTTGAAGCCCAGTGCGGCGTGTCGCCCTCTTGGGGTCGTTGCGCAGCTCACACAAGGACCAAAGGGTTTCCCAGAACCGCAGCTCCGTCTGCTATTGGGTCCGCGATCGGCAAGCTGCGCGATCACTGTGGACAGGTGACCTGTCAATCACGCCCCAAACAGTTTTTTCTGTCATCTATTTGACTCTAAACGGGGGTGAATTATAAATGATAAAAGTTCACGTGAAGTTGGCTATATAGACCAAAACTGTGTTTTTGAACCAGGCTGTTAGAGTTGGGAATTTTAACATGGGGGTGAACGGGGAATGATTTCCTTTTGGATTCTGCCTCAAGAGGCCATTCGAGGAACTATAGACCAAATCACCGTGACGTCACCATGTAAACAAATTTACTTCCGGGTACCACTTGGGGAAGGCGGCAGGTTTAAATGTGCGTGTTGTCAAATAAATGCTGTCAAACCCTCTCGCTGTTTTCGGCCGACTACTTTCAATTTAAATGGTTAAACGGTTGGTAAACATGCTTGTCCGACGTATCTAGCCTTTCTTCTGTGTTTGTTTTATGTAGTGTTAGCTAGCTAATAACGTTTGTTTGTCTGTCAAACTCGCTGTTTTTTTGCAGACTCGTTAACGTTACAAACAGAGCTACTGACGCCACGTTAATTTAATTTAGCGTCAAGTCTACTCTGGTCTGGTCCAACAGGTAAATTAGCTAGTCTGGTCTCCACTAACGTTAGTGAAAGTGTTGTTATGAATGATATTAAACAACAACACAACACGGACGAACCATTTTTGTCTTTGTCTGTTTTTGTCTTCAACACGTCAGTTAGTGCCGTCCACCGCCATTATAATGTGTGGACCTCAGGGGTACCCGGAGGTAAATGTAAACATCCCCGCTGATTTGGTCTATAGCTTTCAGTATTGTGTCCGCAGTTTCCTCTGTCAAACCCCGAGCTAGCCCACTGCTCTGTACTATGCTTAGCATGGTGCTACCCACATGCACTTTCTCACACGCATGGGATGATATGCTCATCTCATGATACGATTGGATATGGTATGGTATATGATATAGGTTTTACTATTCTATTCACCTTATGTAGCCCCACCCACTTGACCCGTTTGTGTTACGACTTCCTGTTCAAAATGCCGGCTGTTTTACCCGGTGAAACCAAAGATCGTCTCACTTCCTGTTCATTCTCTCAAGCCAGACTGTCTCTTCTAGGTGAATACAATCATGACAACAAAATGTGCCACAAGTCTTTCTAACAGTCGAATTGGCTTGCTAAATTTAGAATGTAAACAACAATTTAAAAATGTCAATACAAGGTCCAAATTATATAATTTGGATCGAGAGCTTGTGAAATTGTGATGGGCAAGCCGATTACTACAGTAGAATAAAATGGAGCTAATATCAACATTCCAATGAATGCCACGCGATACGTTTTTTTTTGTACATTTAAAAATAAAATAAAAATTGTACAGTTTTGTATTGCGATAATACATTATATTGAATTTGTATACATTGTCTCCTCCCTACTTTCTCAGGACTCCATGCTTGAGTTTGACGGACAGGCCATTGACCCAGCCATTGTATCAGCCCAGCCAATGAAACCCACTCAGAACTTGGATATGCCCCTGATGGTGTGTCCCCCAGGTAAGATTGACAAGTTGAACCTGTTAGTCCATAAACGACACATGTAAACTCAGTTTCATATAGGTGTCTTTTCGTAAATGTGGCATTTGACAGATTCAAATGGGTTTTCTAGTTCATAAGGGTGCGATGCTCGATCTCTTTTCAGTTCACCCGGAGTCTCGGCTATCGCAACCCAACACTGTTCCTGTCCAACCTGAGCCCACACAAGTGAGTATTCACACATGAATGAATTAGGGATACACCGATATGAAAATTTTGGCCGATAACCGATATTAACATTGCTGTTATGGCCGATAACCGATATTTACCGATGTCGATATGATCTGTATAAAACCACATTTTTATGATCATCACATTTTGTACATACTGAAAAACACATGTTAATACTGAATTTGAAAAAGTTATGCATTCCTTTATTTGCAAAGCCTTTGGAAAAGCCCATAAATCATAGATTTACTGCATTATTTCATATCAATGTGAAGAATTCGGCTGATAATGATAACCGATATTAACATTGCAACATCTGACCGATACCGATATGTTAAAAAAATGACTAACATCGGCCGATACCGATATGATTGCCGATATATCGTGCATCCCTAGAATGAATAGACAATATTGACACTCTAAATGATTTAATAAAAGAAAATGCTTTAATATTTACTCTTCCTATCCTCAGGTCCCTATCGTCTCTCCCACACCGCCCCCCATGTATCAGACCTCGCACACACCAGATCCTCGACCTTCAACAGAATCCATCGACCCCATCCAGGTAAACCATTTTGACCGAGACTCTTAGTGGGCTCATCACGTAGCGTTCTTAATTTTCATTCTCAATACACATTCTGAATGAATCACATTGAAATCGTTAATTCATGGTCGACACTCTTAACCATATTGTTAATACAAGAATGTTCTTTAGCTATAGAGTGATATAGTCTAGCTGCCAGTCATATTGCCCAGTCACAGCATACATCGTATTGAACACCAACCCAAATCTTCCAAACCAGAAAAAGTATTGAATTTTGAATTGGAAGTAGGAGGCCTGCACTTCATAATTGAAGTTTAAAAACATCTTACAAATCCATTGGTGTACATTTTTTGAATGAGATCTAAAGATTTGGTTGTGTATGTCAGTGGTTCTCAGATTTTTTCAAATGTAAGGACCCCTAAACTGACAAAGATTAGACCACGGACCCCCATTTGATAGGATTTTGACCACAGTCCCATATGATAATAAGATTGATGCTTTTAGATGTTTTATTACAGAACGTGTATAAAACCCTTGTCCAAAATAGTCATTGTGTTACTTATGAATGGAATTATAGGATGGAAAATGGAAAATAAATTACCTCCCTGGGGGTCCCCAGATCCCCATTTGAGAACCACTGGTGCATGTATCTAACATGCTGTGTCCCCTCTTCCTCAGACCTCCTTGTCCTTGTCGTCAGAGCAGCCCCCGCCCTCGACAGCGCCCCCTGCCTCCCAGACGCAGGTTTTCCAGCCGGTTTCCAAAGCTCCTCACAGCAGTGGCATCAATGTCAACGCAGCACCATTCCAGTCAATGCAGACAGTAAGACACCCGTCATAATAAAAGTCCCCATTTTGGTCAAACCAGCTCAACAAATACTACCAATTAAAAAATGAAAACCAGTGGTTTTAAGTTTGTTCTATTATTATTTGCATTGCAGCAGCAGAGCATTGACCCAAAATAGAAATGCATTACCCGGTCCTTAAATGCCCTGTGATAATATTAGCTTTGTAGTCAAGCGGGGGACATCCAAGAAGCAATGAGTAATGGATTTAACTTCTAACGAGCCTGTGACCTTTGCTCTGATTTGGGTTTGAATACAATGTGCCTCTTTGTTCGGCTCTCAGGTGTTCAACCTCAACGCCCCAGTCCCGCCAGCTGAGTCGGAGGCTTTGAACCAGGCCAACCAGTACCAGAACAGCTACAACCCGGGCTTCACTAGCCCGTCCCAGCATCCGGTGGAGCAGACGGAAATTCAGCCAGAACAACTGCAGTCTGGTGAGCACTAGTCTCACTTGGCCACTGCCAGACTAGCTCTACACTCCGTTTGAGGGTCTGGATCAACCCACTATTATTCTGGTATAGGGGGGGAAAACGTTCTGCCTTGTTTGCATTTTTTTTTTAAAACCAACCACAAATTTCACAATCATCTTGGGTGACGCCAAGTCCAGCGACGGTGTTCTGGCAAAATTGGGGGGGGGGGGCAGACTTATCTTGGTGGAACCAAATTGCAAAATCCCAGCTGCATATAACTGTAAAAAAAAAAAAAAAGTATGCAGAGCATGTAAAACATTTTCAGCATGTAGGTTGCTATCTCGCAGACTTTGTAAACATGCCGATAGCCGTCTGAAATGGATGGAAACGATGGCAGAGCTCATACCCCCAGCCTCCTTCCATTGAGGCAGACTACATGAGCACTGAGCAGGGATGGGGGAAGATTCCTTGTTAACAAAAAAGTAAAAGAATGCCCATCCGCCGAAGATTTTTTCAACCGATGCTGGTATCATAGACTTAAGTGAAAAAAGAGGTTACCGCACACGATTTATGATACTCCTACTGCTTTATTTCCCCCACCGCAAAAACGACGTTTCACCTGACACAGCCGGCTTCCTCAAGCATACAGGAGGTAGGAGGCAGTCCCATATAGACAAATAAGGGCTGTCCTCCAATAAGGATTAGGCTACCTCAGAACCTTTCCCAAACGTGGAAAATATACATAGAAAAATAAAAAAATTATAAACGATAGTAAATTGCATCATGCTCATAAACATACAACTATTAAGAAAGGTTAAGGTAATATAAAAAGATTATATGAAAATTATAAAAATGGTCTAATGTCAAATTTGTGTGCAGTAACCTCTTTTTTCAAGATTCCTTGTTAACCCATTTACATGTTAATTTGTTTGTTTACTTACTTGATTGCAACAGGCAGTCAAGGCAAGTTTATTTGTATAGCCCTAATTCACAAGCATGTCCCAGAGGGCTTCACAGAAAATATGTCTAGCTAATTCTAGCTGACACAACAGTAGCAAATTACAATAGTAATGATAACACATTGAACAATTGATAGAGAAATGTAGACATCGGATAGAGCAGAGGAGAGAGCAGGAGAAGGGAGGGAGAGCAGGGGGAATGTGAGAGAGGAGAGCGAGCAGGAAAGGGATGAGGTGGGGAGGGAATGGGAAATGTTGGGGAGTAGAGGAGGTGGGGAACGGGGAAAGAGGAGAGAGCAGGGGAGGGAGAGCGGGGGGAGGGAATGGGAAATGTGGGGGAGAGAACAGAGAATGGGTGCCATGCTTTAAAATAGAATGGATGCCATGCTTTAGAATGGTGGAAGGGGAGGAGGTGGGGAGGGAGAGCAGGGGGAGTATGAGAGCGTATGTGGAGATAATAGGGAAAGGAGGGCTAGCTGACAACAACAGTAGCAAATTACAGGCAGGTCTCCCTGAGATTAGGGGATTCCAGTTAGACTGCATTTTTAGAAATCTGTTAAAACTTCCATCACACTGTGCATGTTCTGCATTCCAGAGATTGACTTGCTCCTGTTGCACGGTACCTCCACCCCCATGTTTTTTTACAGTAGTCGGTGCCTTCCATTCCCAAGACCAATCGGGAGGCCATCCGCAGCCTTCCCAACAGGGCCCCGCCTTCGCCCGGCAGACTCAGTCCTTCTACAACAGCAGAGGCATGTCGCGCGGCGGGCCCCGCAACGCCAGAGGCATGATCAACGGCTACAGAGGCTCGTCTAACGGATTCAGAGGTCAGACCATCACAAAGCACAAAGCACAAATTCAATTGTTTTTTCGTTGCGATATTGAGCACTGAGCAGAAGTGTCACTTTAAACCCTTCCTGTTTTTGTTCAGGTGGTTATGACAGCTATCGCCCTCCCTTCGCCAACACTCCAAACTCTGGATATGGACAGACCCAGTTCAGCACGCCTCGGGATTACTCAAACGGGAATTATCAACGGGTAAAAAATACACTCTGACTTCTCGTTCCCTCTGCTCATGTGATGTTGTTGGGAGTAGTTTATGCAAATATTCTGTCTCTGTTGCTCCAGGACGGTTACCAACAGAACTACAAGCGAGGAGCTGGCCAGGGACCCAGAGGAGTGTCTCGAGGCAACACTCAGGCAATGCGATCCTGAAAGGCCTTTTATATTGACTGTGACTGACGAACTTGCACCACACTGAAAATTCAAAATACAAGAATGCATTTGCCCCCAGTTCACTTGTTCTCTCTTTTTGTTTGTTTTATCATCAGTGGTATTTTCCCTGGCTCTTAAATCAAAGTGTGTCTGCTTTGATATTTGGAAATATTAAAACTTTTAAGTCTGAACACAAGCTAAGCTGTAAATCCAATCATGGGTCTATGCAAGCATGTGTTAACAATGTTCCTGTAAACTTGAAAGATTTCATTTAAGTTATTTTTTGTATAAAATAAAACAACACCTGCCACTGCTGGTCCAATCCTTGGGAGTATTTTCCCTTTCTCAGCCATTTTCTTTTGTTTGTCATTTTGGTTCTAAAAAATGTTTTTATTTTAAACAAGCTCCCATTTTCTTGTTTGTAAATTGATGTTGCTTCAAGAGTTTCAATAAAGATGTGTTGCATAGCCATGCGTCAGCTTGAAGTTTGTACTGTACATTTTAAACTTGTCAAAAGCACACGCAGCTCTATGAAGGGAAAGGTGCAAAATGATCTGCTAAAACATGGGATGGACAATATGTAGATATTTATGTTCTGTTTTGTGTTGCTTGAAAGTACTCCATCAGAGGCTAGATCATTTTCCCAGTGCGAAATAAGCACGTTAGTCTAATTACATGAATCACAACGCGCATTGATTATTTTGTACTTTGATGCATGTGCGTATGGACCATGCATCTAAATGATCGGTATGGACCATACTGTAAGGACCCGAAAACTCTTAACTCAGGCGAAAGCGGAGACTGCTTATTTGGGGAACGTCGGCGTCGCGCAGGTTTGACGTCATATCAGGGGTCCTCCACTAACTGGTGTCTCCACGTGAGATAAACTTCTTCCCTCCCGTGCATTTCTAATGTTGGGATTTTTCCACAACAACGAATTTGTCTGTAACGCAAGGTAATTATTTTAAACGACTGAATCATTGAGCATTAATAGGTGACAGGAGTTCGTGTGGTTAACGTTATGAATGCAACTGTGCGGTTGTTTCACCTAACACGTGTATGTTGTTGTCAACGTTATTTGCCCTCCCAGTAACTCAATTTAAGGGACGATGGCGACATTTCGGAAGAAAGTGGACAATCGGATTCGTGTCCAGATAGAGAATGGTGTGGCTCTGCAACATCGCACCATGTTCGTGGTGGTGGGAGATCGAGGGAGAGACCAGGTAAATCCATATTCACCACTACCCTGGTTCCCCATGGATACATGTTTTTTTTATACCACCGTATCATTGTGCTTGTAAGAATGATTTCTTGTACTTACTGCTGTCACAGAGGAGTGTCAACGCAATTCTCAGCTATCGTCTCAATCACTTTCTCTCATCAAGGTTGTCATTCTGCATCATATGCTGTCTAAAGCTGCTGTCCGAGCACGGCCCTCTGTACTGTGGTGTTACAAGAAAGACCTTGGCTTTAGCAGGTGAATATACATACACACACCATACACTTTGTAGCTCGTAGTTCATCATATGAAAAGGAGAGGTAAGATTAGATAAGATAGTACTTTATTAATCCACATTGGGACTTTTAGGAGGGTTTGATGTCCTGTCACATGTGAATTAATTAACAGTAATCGAAAGAGGCGCATGAAACAGCTCCAGAAGAAGATTAAAACAGGCACTCTGAACCTGAAGCAGGACGACCCGTTTGAGCTCTTTGTCGCCGCGACCAACATCCGCTACTGTTACTACAATGAGACGCATAAGATCCTGGGAAACACTTTCGGCATGTGCGTCCTGCAGGTGAGCCTTATGGAAAGTCAATCTTCTCTCTCAGCCATCTCACGTGTTTATAAGCGGGTTCTCACGTGCTCCTTGTCGTTCAGGATTTTGAAGCTCTCACTCCCAATCTCCTGGCGAGAACAGTGGAGACTGTTGAAGGAGGTGGTATAGTGGTCATACTGCTCAGGACAATGAACTCCCTCAAGCAGCTGTACACAATGACTATGGTAAGTCCACACAACGCTGTTCCATCTACTGTATGCTTGTTGTCATCCTCTTTGGCTTCTCGTCTCTGTGCAAAACACTTAACCTGCTGTGGCTGCTTTTCCTCCAGGATGTGCACTCACGATACCGGACCGAGGCCCATCAGGACGTGGTGGGAAGATTCAATGAGCGGTGGGTTCTCTTTAGGCATTTATGGACACTTGGAATATTTATCAACTGGTAAAAGGGGAAGAAAATGTTTTAAGTTTGCCGTTGCTATTTCCAGGTTCATCCTTTCTCTCGCATCCTGCAAGACCTGCGTTGTCATTGATGATCAACTCAACATCCTGCCCGTCTCCAGCCACATGGCAAATATCAAGCCTGTTCCTCCAAAGACTCAGGTATTTACAGGCACACCTGGGCTCCATATCAACCGAAATAGAAGGCGATACACTTGTGTGCTTGTTGTATGCTCACTGAATCCCTGACCAGTTCTCTCATCTCCTTCAGGAGGAGGGTTTGTCTCCACGAGAGCAGGAGCTGAAGGATCTAAAGGAGTCCCTTCGGGACACTCAGCCTGTGGGCGTGTTGGTGGAGAGCTGCAGGACCATGGACCAGGTTAGAAGCCCTCAGATGAGTAGTGCGGCTAGATCTTACATTTTATATTTAAGCCATTCAGCTGATGCTCTTATCCAGACTGACAGTGAAACCAGTTAGAAAAAAAAACGTCCTAGATCACCATGATTACAAGCAACCAGTGCTACAGTCAGGGCAGTATTCTTGATGGGTTTGAAACTTCAAATATTGTTATATTTTGCAACAGTCTTGATAATGTAATTTGACCATGTCATTTTCTTGTCCTGTCCTCTAGGCCAAGGCGGTGCTGATGTTCATTGAGGCCATCTCGGAGAAAACCCTGAGGAGCACCGTGGCTCTGACCGCTGCCCGTGGACGAGGCAAATCCGCAGCACTAGGCCTGGCTGTGGCTGGAGCGGTGGCTTTTGGGTACAGATTTGTTTTAATGCATCTTTTAAGCTCACAGGAATGTCTCACATTTGTTCGATCATATTGTTGCTCATGATGCCCTGGCCATTACAGCTACTCCAATATCTTTGTGACCTCGCCGAGCCCAGACAACCTGCACACCATGTTTGAATTCATCTTCAAAGGCTTTGATGCCCTGCAGTACCAGGTAAGCTGACTTGAGTATCTTCTCTGTATCTGTCTTGTGTTAATGTCATGGACAACATCACACATGCCACTTCACATCCCGTCTGCATTTGTAGGAGCATCTTGACTATGAAATCATCCAGTCTTTGAATCCAGAATTCAACAAAGCAGTGGTGCGAGTGAACATTTTCAAAGAGCACAGGCAGACTATTCAGGTAAAAGACCCAGAACGACCTGAAGTCATCATGCACAGCAGTATAAAAAAACATGTCTGTGTAGTCTGTGTGTACGACCTTTGGTGACCTCAGATGACCTGTGACCAACAGTACATCCACCCAGGCGATGCAGTGAAACTGGGCCAGGCCGAGCTGCTGGTCATTGATGAGGCTGCAGCCATTCCTCTTCCTTTGGTTAAGAAGCTGCTGGGTCCTTATCTGGTTTTCATGGCTTCCACAATCAATGGGTTTGTCACTCTTTTTTTGTTCACAAATGTGGTTTGTGGTTATGCAAACCTGCCAATGATAATGAGGATGGTGTTTGTTTCTGACTCACCTGTGCAGGTATGAGGGCACCGGGCGTTCTCTGTCCCTCAAACTGCTTCAGCAGTTGAGACAGCAGAGTGCAGACAGCCAGCAGAGCATGTCAGCAGAGAACAGGAGCGCCAACACAGCTCGGCTAGCAGCAGGTAGGTGTTGCAGTCTTCCACAAATGGGGCGTCCGAATCATGCCCCCGGGTTGCCTCCGGCTTGGTCAGGCATCCGTACAGGCACAATTGGCCGTGTCTGCGGGTGGGAAGCCAGATTAAGGGTATGTGTCCTGGTCGCTGCACTAGTGCCTCCTCTGGTCAGTCGGGGCGCCTGTTCGGGAAGGGGGGGACTGGGGGGAATAGCGTGATCCTCCCATGTGCTGCGTGAAAAGAAGCAATTGGCGACTGCACATGTATCGGAGAAAGCATGTGCTAGTCTACAACTCTCCCCAGATCTGCAGAGGAGGTGGAGCAACGACCGGGACAGCGGGGGGAATTGGCCAAGTAAAATTCAGAAAATGGGGGAGGGGGGCGGGGGAATCTGAAAATACTTTATATTAAAAAAAAAAAAAGCAACAACTATCAGTGGTTTACGATGGAAGTGTATGAAGTATTTAACCACATCTGACTAACCAGTGTCTTCACCACACAGCTCGCTCTCTCCATGAGGCGTCACTGCACGAGGCCATCCGTTATGCCTCAGGAGACCCTGTAGAGAAGTGGCTGAATGACCTGCTCTGTCTGGACTGTCTCAACCTCCCTAGGCTGATTTCCGGTTGTCCCCTCCCTCAGTCCTGTGAACTGTATCCTTTATTTGCTTTAAAGGCTGTAGCAACGTTCTAGCGCAGACAGTATGTGATGTCCAAAGCCAGACAGTATGTGATGTCCAAAGCCAGACAGTATGTGATGTCCAAAGCCAGACAGTATGTGATGTCTAAAGCCAGACAGTATGTGATGTCCAAAGCCAGACAGTATGTGATGTCCAAAGCCAGACAGTATGTGATGTCTAAAGCCAGACAGTATGTGATGTCTAAAGCCACACAGTATGTGATGTCTAAAGCCACACAGTATGTGATGTCTAAAGCCACACAGTATGTGATGTCTAAAGCCACACAGTATGTGATGTCTAAAGCCACACAGTATGTGATGTCTAAAGCCAGACAGTATGTGATGTCTAAAGCCACACAGTATGTGATGTCCAAAGCCAGACAGTATGTGATGTCTAAAGCCAGACAGTATGTGATGTCCAATGCCAGACAGTATGTGATGTCCAAAGCCAGACAGTATGTGATGTCTAAAGCCAGACAGTATGTGATGTCTAAAGCCACACAGTATGTGATGTCTAAAGCCACACAGTAAGTGATGTCTAAAGCCAGACAGTATGTGATGTCTAAAGCCAGACAGTATGTGATGTCCAAAGCCAGACAGTATGTGATGTCTAAAGCCAGACAGTATGTGATGTCCAAAGCCACACAGTATGTGATGTCTAAAGCCAGACAGTATGTGATGTCTAAAGCCAGACAGTATGTGATGTCCAAAGCCAGACAGTATGTGATGTCCAAAGCCAGACAGTATGTGATGTCTAAAGCCAGACAGTATGTGATGTCTAAAGCCACACAGTATGTGATGTCTAAAGCCACACAGTATGTGATGTCTAAAGCCACACAGTATGTGATGTCTAAAGCCACACAGTATGTGATGTCTAAAGCCACACAGTATGTGATGTCTAAAGCCAGACATTATGTGATGTCTAAAGCCACACAGTATGTGATGTCTAAAGCCACACAGTATGTGATGTCTAAAGCCACACAGTATGTGATGTCTAAAGCCACACAGTATGTGATGTCTAAAGCCACACAGTATGTGATGTCTAAAGCCACACAGTATGTGATGTCTAAAGCCAGACAGTATGTGATGTCTAAAGCCACACAGTATGTGATGTCTAAAGCCACACAGTATGTGATGTCTAAAGCCACACAGTATGTGATGTCTAAAGCCACACAGTATGTGATGTCTAAAGCCAGACAGTTGCAGTTTCTTCTTGTGCTGTTGTCCTTAGCCCCGACTGTCCAGATATTATGTGAACAGAGACACACTGTTCTGTTACCACAAGGCATCGGAGGCCTTCCTGCAGAGGTTGATGGCTCTTTATGTGGCATCACACTACAAGGTGCCATCTTTTTTCATCCGTAATCAAAGACTTCATATTTCCTCTGGGATCATATTGTCAGACAACAGGGCTACATCCTCCTCAGCCTGTGATATTTGCTGACTCGATGCTTTCTTTGGCCCCAGAATTCACCCAACGACCTCCAGATGCTGTCGGACGCCCCGGCCCATCACCTCTTCTGCCTCCTGCCCCCCGTCCCTCCCACACAGAACTCACTACCAGAGGTCCTGGCTGTGGTGCAGGTAAGACACCTGTCCCTCCCACACAGAACTCACTACCTGAGGTCCTGGCTGTGGTGCAGGTAAGACACCTGTCCCTCCCACACAGAACTCACTACCTGAGGTCCTGGCTGTGGTGCAGGTAAGACACCACACAGAACTCACTACCTGAGGTCATGGCTGTGGTGCAGGTAAGACACCACGCAGAACTCACTACCTGAGGTCCTGGCTGTGGTGCAGGTAAGACACCACGCAGAACTCACTACCTGAGGTCCTGGCTGTGGTGCAGGTAAGACACCACACAGAACTCACTACCTGAGGTCCTGGCTGTGGTGCAGGTAAGACACCACACAGAACTCACTACCTGAGGTCCTGGCTGTGGTGCAGGTAAGACACCACACAGAACTCACTACCTGAGGTCCTGGCTGTGGTGCAGGTAAGACACCACACAGAACTCACTACCTGAGGTCCTGGCTGTGGTGCAGGTAAGACACCACGCAGAACTCACTACCTGAGGTCCTGGCTGTGGTGCAGGTAAGACACCACACAGAACTCACTACCTGAGGTCCTGGCTGTGGTGCAGGTAAGACACCACACAGAACTCACTACCTGAGGTCCTGGCTGTGGTGCAGGTAAGACACCACACAGAACTCACTACCTGAGGTCCTGGCTGTGGTGCAGGTAAGACACCACACAGAACTCACTACCTGAGGTCCTCCTGGCTGTGGTGCAGGTAAGACACCACACAGAACTCACTACCTGAGGTCCTGGCTGTGGTGCAGGTAAGACACCACACAGAACTCACTACCTGAGGTCCTGGCTGTGGTGCAGGTAAGACACCACACAGAACTCACTACCTGAGGTCCTGGCTGTGGTGCAGGTAAGACACCACACAGAACTCACTACCTGAGGTCCTCCTGGCTGTGGTGCAGGTAAGACACCACACAGAACTCACTACCTGAGGTCCTGGCTGTGGTGCAGGTAAGACACCACACAGAACTCACTACCTGAGGTCCTGGCTGTGGTGCAGGTAAGACACCCCGGGACTCCTCATGTCTGTGCGTGTGTCATTCCCTGCATTTGAAAACGCAGCTAGTGGGGAGCCTTCTCTTATAGCCCCTCCATTAAGTCCAAAATAAAGACCTTTTCATTCATCACATCCTGCAACCTTACCCCACTGTAACTCCCTATCAGCCATTCCTTTCTTTGTTTACTCCCCTACAGTCTGCCTCTGCCATTCACTTAATTCACACATACACAAGCTTTGGCCTCGTTTCTTGTTGTAGTTATTATTATGTTTTGTGTCTTCCTATATAGTACTTTGTGACAACAAACCTGTTTGTCTTGACTCGCATATATCAATATTCCTTCTTTGATCCTTCAGGTGTGTCTGGAGGGGGAGATATCCCGTCAATCCATCCTGAACAGTCTGTCTAGAGGAAAGAAGGCCTCTGGTGACCTCATCCCCTGGACTGTGTCAGAACAGGTACACATTGCTCACACTCATCAGGGGTGTCGCGTTACGTGTATTCGTCCCGTGAAGTCACGGTATGGGCGTCACGGTTCGGTGCGTGAAGCGACATGACGAATACGTCGAAATCCAGAAGGTGGTGGTAATCAGAATCAGAAAGACTTTAATGATCCCCGGGGGGAAATTGGGACAAGTTACAGTAGCTCGCTCACAGAACACACATAGCATAAAATAAACAGTAGTAAATGCGATAGTAAGCAAAATAAGCAGAATAAGAACACAACATAGCATAGAATAAACAGTAGTAAATGCAATGGAAGCAAAAATAAGTAGAATACGTCTAAAGTAAGCACAATACGTAGAGTAAGTATACATTCCGTGCCAATTATCTTTATTGCACACTGGACTTATATTAAGTCGGCTTGCCCTATACGTTACACGTGGCTCAGCCAGGCACAGTTAAACCTATCGGCTATAAAGCACCTAAACGCTGTTGGAACGCCATAAACGCCACAGAAGAAGACGCACCAAAACGACACACGGGCCATAGAAATCCGCGTTCACTGAATGGAACGTTTTGTGGAGAGGAAACATTACCGTGGGTCGCTCCAGTGTGTTTACAAGCCGTAGCTTCCGTGCTACTTCACAAAACCACAACAACATTAGTTGTGTTTCCATTACCCTCAGAAATGCGCAAAATCTAAATATCGCAATAGAAATTGGGTAATGGAAACACGTGAATTTCGAAAAACCTCCCAAATATCGCAAAAAGTTTTTTCGCTCTCATGAGGTGGTTTTTCAGACGTGTCGATATAGCAGTTTATCGCAAAAGTGTAATGGAAACACATTTTTCGCATTTGCACGTCATGTGACCCATATTATCCCTTGGAAAAGGAGCGGAAAATAAGTTTGGTAAGTAAGGTTCGATAGCCGTGTCAAAACCTCCGCAGCAAGTGGAAAACTTTGAAGCAACGCTACCTAGCAGAAAGACGAGTGTTGTGCAAAAGCGTAGCCGGGCAAATTAGATAATGTTTAATGGCAGAAATCGGTCCATGGTGACAGCAGGCTGCCTGTGTGCGCGCATTTGGCACAGCGGCGAGATGAGAGGATGAAAAGCACACACTGGTGCGGTGGTGCTGTCTGAAGTGAATACAGTGACTGTGAGTAGGCTAATACATTGCACACGTTTCAGGTGCAATTATAGAACCAAATCAGCCTTTTCCCCCCTCCATCTCTAAATCGGACCAGTTGTAGGCTATTAGGCTACCTTTTTTCCTCTGCCTGTCGCGCTGACTGCATTCACGCAGCCAGCAACATTTTGCGACTCATTTTCTTTTGAATTGATAATCAGGCTCGTTTATATGCATTGTAACTTCATGTTGGGATTTCCATTGACCATTGGTTGGATTTGAGCATGCAGGGGACGGGATATGGGGCAGATCCCCGTGCGTAATCACTGTGGCAGCTGCTGCAACGGGGAATCACTCAAACGCAACTTCAATGGAAACGCCTACAAGTCGCAATTGTACATTGTCGAAGTTGTAGAAATATCGCAATTCTTTTGCGAAAAACTGTAATGGAAACACAGCTATTGAAGCGTCCAGCTGCTCCCCCTTTACCGTCGTCAAAAAAGCGAGTGCAGAGCAGTATCCTAATGACTTTTATGACTCAGGCGATAAGCTGTTTTGCAAATTCTGTCAACATCAAGCCAATGAGGTAAGCTTGCTAATGTAACTTTACGTAGCCGCGACGTGAAACTATAAATTACTTTCCTTTAGTCCTTTATACTTGCGTGTCGCGGCTAAACGTTACATTACAAGTTGTTAACTTGTAAACGAGCAACTTACATCACGTGAGATGTCAAGCAAGATGCGGCGAGGAAGAGGGGGATGACTCCTTGTCATGTTCCAATAATCCACTATGATGACCGAACGTAATCATTATGGTAAAAAAAACTTGCATCCAATAACGTTAGCCTACTTAGTCGGGAAAGTGAACGCCACCCGGGGGAGGGGTGGGTGGGAGTATTAGGCTACTCCACATGCACTCTGTTTACAAACTTGTGTACAATAAAGATTTAAAGTGGAAGGAAATGCCTTTGCCCTGTCAAACAGCTGGAATACAGACATCTGAGAGGGAGGCGCACCCCACACTTTGAAAATGCTGCTCTAGAGTTAAACCTTTTTGTGTGGATTGCCTAGATCTTATTAAATTGTGGACATTTATTCATTCCCACTTATTACAAAACAGAATTCAGAAAAATTCGAAGGGAAAAAAACTGAATTTGGGATTTGTTGCTTTTTTCTCCGTTGTACCATATTCGCACCGAACGGTGACTTTTGTGTACTGTGACACCCCTACCACACATATACCGTAAATTCCGGACTATAAGCCGCACCGGAGTATAAGCCGCACCTGCAAAGTTGACTGTTTTTTACATATATAAGCCGCACCGGACTATAAGCCGCGGGTGTTTTAATGGTATTTTTTTTTTTTTTTTTTTTGTGTTTTAATGTTTAATTACCATATGTAAGGGTTCATGCACAGAGGTGATTGTCGGGAAAGAGATGGCTGTTTGAGGAAGCTCCCATTTATTAACATTTCAACAAAACAACATAACACAACACCACCTGTGTTTCTTTTTTACAGTGCACACAGTGTCATACAGTGTGGTGAAAAGAGGGCAAGAGAGGAAATTAAAACAGAAGTGGATTTATAGTTAGAAAGAGTGCTAAAGAAGAGAGAATTCCGTTTTTTTTTTTGTGTTTTTTTTCTGAAAAAATCCATAGATAAGCCGCACCGTTATATAAGCCGCAGGGGCCAAAAAAGCCCAAAAAACGGGGAAAAAGCCGCGGCTTATAGTCCGGAATTTACGGTAGATGTTTTTTACAAAATCGTCACGGCTGATGTTTCCACGTTGCTCTCATGGATCCTCCGCTCTTCTCTCCGCAGTTCCAAGACCCAGAGTTTGGCGGCCTCTCCGGAGCCAGAGTGGTGAGGATCGCCGTCAACCCAGACTACCAGGGGGTAAGTGTACATCTTGACCTCCAGCTTGTTTACCCCATTTGTTATTGAATCTGCATGTATGTAACTGGGTGTCAACATGTCCAACAGATGGGCTACGGCTCAAGAGCGCTCCAGCTGCTGCAGATGTACTACGAGGGCAAGTTTCCTACCATGGATGAAAACGCACATGCAACCAACAGCGAGATCACCTCCGTCAGCAGTGAGGTAAAGCACAGTCAGAGGCTTGAAATATACTGCTCTTTTGAGAGACAGCATCCCCCCTCCCCCATGAAGTGTAACTAGAGGAGAAATACAACTCCTGGCAAGTTACACACATTATTTTGAATGCTGATGGTAGCTCTCTTGTCATTGGTTGTCCAGGCTGTCAGTCTTCTGGAGGAGGTTCTCACTCCCAGAAAGGAGCTCCCTCCTCTACTGCTGAAGCTGAGCGAGAGACGGGCCGAGAGACTGGACTATCTAGGAGTTTCCTATGGCCTTACCGCACCGTTGCTCAAGTGAGTGTCCCTGGATATTTTTGGGGTGGCTGTGAGATTTCTGCAGATTTAGTTTGAAACGACAAATATTGCACGCTCATTTCTAGCGCGCTCTGCGCTCAACTGCACATACAAAGTTGAACCCCTCCGCCTTATTCTTAGCAGTGAGATCTCAACTCTTTTTTTGCAACATTGACAGGTTCTGGAAGAAAGCTGGTTATACCCCAGTCTACTTAAGGCAAACTCCTGTAAGTGTGAAACCTCTTATGTTTTGAGTGAAAAGTGTGTCGTCGTGTTGTTCTGTTGTCACACGTTGTGTGTTGCTTTGTGTGTAGAATGACCTGACAGGGGAGCACTCCTGTGTGATGCTGAAGGAGTTGAATACAGATGAAGACCCAGAGCAGGGCCAGTGGCTGTCCGCCTTCTGGAAAGGTGAACTACCACAACTGTCACAACCCTTTCTGGACTACATCAGGTCGAGATCTTGTTTGTTTGACACAGGGATACGTCCTGCTGAACAATTTCTATTTTCCTCAGATTTCCGCCGGCGCTTCCTGTCTCTGCTCTCCTACCAGTTCAGCAGCTTCAACCCGACCATGGCGCTCAACATCCTGCAGAACAAGAACACCAAGGAGCAGATGAGCAGTAAGACTCCTTTTACTTCCCGCTCGACACTGATCAACTATCCACAGCATCTTACCAGACTTCACCTGACTTCCTCTCTGACCTCCACAGCACTCGCTAGCGCTGAGCTTGCAGCCCACTTCAGCCCATACGACCTCAAACGCCTGGAGTTGTATTCAAGGAACATGGTGGACTACCACCTCATTATGGACCTGATCCCCACCGTGGCGCGCCTGTTCTTCCTCAAGCAGCTGGGAGACATCTCCCTCTCTGTAGCACAGCGTGTAAGTTTCACATTGTTTCGGGTCTCCCTTTGTTGCTGTGAACTAACAATTGGTTCCTAGATGTTAACGGTCTGTGTTCCTGTCCAGGCTTTGCTGTTGGGCGTGGGGCTGCAGCACAAGTCAGTGGATCAGTTGGAGAAGGAAATTGAGCTCCCAAGCTCACAGCTCATGGGCCTCTTCAACCGCCTCATCCGTAAATTTGTGCAGGTGAGTTAGCGGGCAATCATAATCTTTTGGCAAAGAGGACGTTCTAGTCAGAAAACCTACCATTAAAATCATAGTGCCCACTAGTATTCTTGCCTTTGCTATTATAGATCTTCAGCAGCATCCAAGAAAAAGCTATCGAGGCAGAGATGGTGGCCTCTAAAGATGTTGCCATGGAGCCTACTGCCCGAAGCCTTCATGATGATCTGGTATGCGTTCTCTCACCACTCTCAGGGACCTAATATTTTGCCTTTTTTCTTTGAGAGGTTATGACTTGACTTTTTCCCTCGCTCACCAGAATGATGCAGCGAAGGAGTTTGAGGAGAAGCACAAGCAGGACATCGAGAAAGTCAAGGAGATGGACCTTGATGAGTGAGTGTGAGGGAGGGCGTGTCTCGGTCATTATTTGTGGAGGTATTTTACATCGGAGTGACAGGCCGATGCTCTTGGTAGCTGTAACGTTTTGTTATGTTCTTACAGGTACAAGATCCGTGGAAACGACGAGGAATGGGACCAGGTGTTGAAGACGGCAGGGGGCACAGCTATCGTCAGCATCAAGAGGTGCAGTAACATCCAGAATCTTTGGCAACGATGCACGGTTATTGTAGGAATGTACGATTGTAATGTGACGTCCTACTCCCAACAGCGACAAGAAGAGGAAACTGGATGGTGGGAGCCACATAGCAAAACCAGGGGAAGCACAGCATGGGAAACTCAAAAAGAAGGACTCGCAACATGGCAAATTCAAGAAGAATAAGGACAAGCAAGGCAAATTTGGAAAGAAGCCATGACAATAAGAAGTGCTGCATATAGGACTGCATATGGCTACACAGCAGCACCAAGGTGGTCTGTAGTTTGGAGAAGCCCGAATATCTCCAAAGGAATAAATGAAGAGCACCCGACAGACTGTCGCAGGGACGGCGCTAGACCGGGGTAAGAGGGGCTAATGGCCTCCTCACAAATCACCTAAGCCCCAGTTAAGCCCCCTCAAGCGTTTTGGTATCTTTTTTTATTTTTAAATAAACAAATGTGTAAAGTTAATAACCAGCCATTCTTGATTGATTGAATATATTTGATCATTGATAAAAAAGATACTTATAAAACTGCCCAGATGGAATACATACATTAAAAAAAATCATTGAGGTTGAGAACACAAAACATCAGGGACCATGTTGGAAATAAGTGTTTACACTTTTACATGCTATCCCTTGGATCTTTTGTCTCTATAACCATGAATAAAGTCAATCAATCAAAATGCTTATTTCCATTGTGGACTTTTTCTTACTCTGATGATATTAACCTAACTAATCATCACTAATCATGCCTAAACCTAACCAATCATCACTCTGCATGCCTAAACCTAACCAATCACTCCTCATGCCTAAACCTTTGCATGTGAAAGTTTTTGTCATTGCCTTGTGGTCACTTATAGCTATATATTTTTCTATATTCTTTGGTCAAACATTTAAAGACAACATTTTGAATGTGCTGTGTGCCATATCTGGTTTTATTTGGGGGCAGGGGAGACTTAATTATAAAGTAACTGAAGTCATGAAAATCGACTATTTTCTTAGCACCGCCACATATTGGTCTAGCCTCCCCCAAGCCCCCTCTTAGAAAAAATCCTGGAGCCGTGCCTGCTGTCAGATCTTTATTTTTATGTTTCAGTTTATATATTGAGTGCCCCAAATTCACAGGAATTTTCTTTTACGTGTAAACAAACATGTTTGTTGTTCTGATTGTGTGCTACATTCTGTTTTGCCATACTGTCCAATACCACTCTGCCTCATGTAGTACATCAGAAAATAAATAAAACACAATTAGTGGTATTAAATAGGGATGGTTTACTTTCCATTAATTAAACACACTGTAAAGTAAACATCTGTAAAAAGTAACTTAGAATCCCTGAGGTATATAATTGGCTTTAGGCTCCAAAAAGTGAATATCCACGCATCAGCTGATGAGCCTTCCCTCTCGGAAAAGGGACTGAGTGATGTTATGACCCTGGGTCATATGTACTGTATATTTTGTCATGTGTTAACATCATCCCTTTCCTCCTCAGTCCAGTGTGTGTGTGCTTCAGTGTGATTGAGAAATGAGATGCAGGTGGTGTTCATCCTGATTGGCCTGGTCAGGGGTCTGGGATTGCTGCTGTCTGATTGGCTGGTGGAGATCATTTAAGCCAGCTGATGCCATCTTTCTGCCCCTTGCTCTTTCACTTCCAACAATGGCAGCCACCATCTTGAACCTTTGCTGCCTCTTAACTGAACCTCTGCTTTTTGTAAATGTGGTCTTCCTCTGTAGACGTAACTTAGTGTTTACAGACTTGAATGGCTTTGTGTCTAACAACCAGGTCTTAACTTATGTAAATGGTAAACTGCACTGCAAACTATTTATTTAAATAATAATTATTACTTAATTATTACCTGTCCATTAGTTAGTCTTTGTGTACCCTATTGTAAAGTGGTGCATCAGACTCAGTAGTTTGAGTACTGAATCATTACCTGTCCATTTGTTACTTTTTGTGTACCTTAATATAAAGTGAAATATATCCAAATAAATACTCGCTCCAGGTGATATTTTAACCCTCAGCCCCAAGATTGTTAAATTGTAAGTCTGGTTCTCTACCATCTGAGCTAACCAGCCTGTTAGTCGGTAGAGCCATACTATGGATCTGTAATGATTCAGTATTCATGAACTACGGAGTATGATGCACCACTTTACAATAGGGTACACAAAAAGAGTAACTAATGGACAGGTAATAATTAAGTAACGAGTAACTAACAATTAACTATATACTCAAACTGACCATTGACTAACCATTAACTAATGAGTAATTACTCTACTAAGGAACTAACAACTAATCATGAACTAATGATTACCTACTATACTCACAATGTGACCTCAACTAATGATTAACTATTCATGAGCTGACATTTAATAATCATTAAGTAATGATTAACTACTCTACTCAGGAACTAAGATACTAATCATTAACTAATGACTACCTACTCAATAACTAGTGATTGACTAATGACAAATTATTCATTAACTATTAGTTAATGATTAGTTTACTAGTAACTACTACATTATTTGTGTACGTTATTGTAAAGTGTTACCGTGAGAGAGCAAGGGGCAGAAGGATGGCATCAGCTGGCTTAAATGATCTCCACCAGCCAATCAGCCACCAGGCCAATCAGGATGCAGACCACCTGCATCTCATTTCTCAATCACACTGCAATAGAGACAGTCCGCATGTTTGGGAACGCCCACAATAGACACTGGGTTAGCCTGGGGGCGGGGTCAGGGTGGGGTAAATTCCCCCGTTCTATCCATTCAGCAAAGTTAGAATTTAGCTGATAGGCCAGCCCAGGCAGACACGATCGGGGATTTAGCCACCGCAGTAAACGCACATCTGCGCAGACGTCTTGTGTTCTGCTCTAGAACCCCCAAACATGTAGTTTAGAGCCGCAGCACCGTCTTTTGGTGAGTCAGCCCATTGAGATATATCGGCGGTTTTACCCCACTCGCACGCCAGCCGTTTAACATTTTGTGGGTGTTCCCTGGACATGCGGACTGTCTCTATACACACACTGAGGAGGAAAGGGATGATGCTAACACATGACAAAATATACAGTACATATGACCCAGGGTCATAACAAGTGATCAAAAATAAAGGATGAATTCTGGAGCACACGGTCGATTTAAGCAATGTATTGTGCCGCAAACAGACTTATATTTCAACACAAAAGTGTCTTTCTCAGAGTCAAACTCTGTCTGAGGACTTCCTCAGAGTCTAAACTCCTGTCAGTGAGGACTTCCTCAGAGTCTAAACTCCTGTCAGTGAGGACTTCCTCAAGAGTCTAAACTCTGTCAGTGAGGACTTCCTCAAGAGTCTAAACTCTGTCAGTGAGGACTTCCTCAAGAGTCTAAACTCTGTCAGTGAGGACTTCCTCAAGAGTCTAAACTCTGTCAGTGAGGACTTCCTCAAGAGTCTAAACTCTGTCAGTGAGGACTTCCTCAGAGTCTAAACTCTGTCAGTGAGGACTTCCTCAGAGTCTAAACTCTGTCAGTGAGGACTTCCTCAGAGTCTAAACTCTGTCAGTGAGGACTTCCTCAGAGAGTCAAAACTTGGTCTGTTTGCACCAGAAATAAATCGACCGTGTGCTCCGGAATTCACCCTCTTTGGCTTCAGGCTCCACTGGAAGTCACTGGAACACTTGGGACTGTAGTTCCATCCACCTCTGTTTCAGCTGCTGTTTCAGGGTATCTGGTGCGAAGGTACAGTCTATGGCCTGCTGGGAGAGCTTCCATATGGCTTCGTGGCTGAGACCAAATGTAGAAGCTGCCAGCTGATATTCCTGAGACAAGTCTGTGCAGAAGACTCCCTTATCATCAGTCTGTAACCCAGAAAACAAAACCATTTATTCCAGCTATTTAAATGTGTCCTAAAGTCCCAATGAACCTGCATTTTGAGAGCATCTTGCTTCCTTAATATGATGTATTTCCTGTTGAAACAGGATATTGGGGAGGGATCATTCAAGTGTAAGCCAATGGGATATCACTTAGGGATAGTTCAAAAATCTGTATTTGTTTTATTGGTTGGAATTTGTATATGCACCAGGTAAACAAAGTCAGCACTTCGTTTTCCTTAAAGTAACAATTAAAATTTAATATAAAAATACACTTTTTTGTTGACATTTTTGCGGGGCATAAATTGTCAAATACATGTATGGTATAATTGATAGAATGAGCTAAAAAGGAAAAAAAATATATATAATTATTTCATTATTACTGAAAAGTTCTATGTCAATATGATCATCAACAAACTGTATATTAAATGCTTCTAAAAGAACATCGGGAAGAGGCAGACAAGTGCACAGACAGGAAACTTACACAAATCACACATGGGTGTCCCAACTGGTACCAGTACTGGAAGTGATGTTGGGAATAACATGACACAGTTTGTCCTTTGACATTCGATGTCAAGCATAGTTCTACAATAAAGAAAAAAGGGTTTGGAAATCAAGAACCAGATGACACATGTAACATATCAATGCAACCCATAATGTGTTTTTCATTTTGATCTTACCCAGCGGAATGTTGTTCTTCACCACTTTGTCAACAAGGCTTTGAGACCCGCCCACTTCAGGATGTAAAAAGGTGCCATGACCGATCCGGTCTGGAGGAAGATTCAGCAGCAAGTCTGTCTCCTCCAACTGGGATGGGACCTGAAACCGTTTTTATTGTAATGTCAAAGCAATCTAATCGCAGATGATGTGAAGAGACAACTAATAATGTCACAGTGTTACGGTCATACCTCTGAGAGGTGCAGCGCTAGTTTCAGTCCACAGCTCTTGGCCCTCTGTAGGGCAGGAAGTAGATCTTTGCCATGCCCCACCTTAGGAATAAAAACCAAGTTAATTAGAATGTGATATATACGTGTGTTACGGCCTTAGGCCGTATTTGTATTGTATTCCCTTATGTTTCTTGTTAATTCCCTGTATGCATGTGGTTGTGCTGAGTGAGAGCTCACATTGTTGTGAGTGGATCTTTGTTCTACAGGTGATGGCAATCGGCAATGATTGGCCGGTGGTGGCTGTGGATTGGTCGACCCCGCAGCACACTGCCTTTAAAACTCCCTGGATTCTGCAAGATGGTGGGGGAGCCCAGCAGTAACTGAGGTGTGATTTCTATTCGCACATAGGTTACGCAACAACCACGCCCTGTGCCCGCCTACGCAGCAGTCAAGCACCGGGATTGGCCAGGCGCCCATGCTCACGGTGAGACTGACAAGGTGAAGCTGAAGGCCACAACAGACTCGTCCGCCTCGTATAAAGCTTAATAACAACTGATTCACTTGGACTTGTCTATTCATAGTATTCCCATGATGTCACATGCATTTCCCACCAATATGGCACTTTACACTACACACAGCTCATTGGCTGTGTGTGTAATTAGATTGTAATCACCTGTTAATTGATTACAATCAGACCAAGATGTCTGTGTGGTGATGTCACAGAATACTATCAATAAACCACTGGTCTACTTGTTGCTGTGAGTTTTGTATTGTTGTGCTACCATTCTGGTATGATAAACATGGACCTGGAACCATTCTGCCTATGTTTGAATCTGGTTTTCTATTTTGACACTTATGAGCACTCAGTGCAGACTCAGAGCAGTTAACTGTTTCTTTAATGATTAATACATGTCAGTTCGTGAATATATTAGTTCATCATTAGATAGTTGCTGATTAGTCGGTCAATTCCTGAATAGTGGTTAATGATTAGTAAATGTGAAAATAATATTAATAATTGAAAACAAAATATAAAAGATATATATATATACCCCCCCCCCCCCCCCCCCCCCCCCATATCAATTGGTTTAGGGTATGGTCGTGGTTAAGAAAACCATAATCTTAACCACATCTATTTGACTTGCTGCATGTTCTGTGTGTTTGAGCTGGGCTGTAGTCCAGTGGTGAAAGTCCATGCCTTCCAACCTAAAGGTTTGTGGTTTGAATCCCGGTACGGACACTAAAACCTTTTCAAGTCTTTCATTGGGAAAGCCATAACAAAACTGCCTAGAGATCCATTGTAAGTTACCTAGGCTGATGGTCTAGGGGTTAAGGCGGTCACCTTAACACACCGCATTGTATGCGGAGAAGTGCGATTCCTGCAGGGGATTTGAAGTCGTCCCTCTGCCCCCCCCCCCCCCTGGCCCCCTGCCATCTCCTGGCCTCCTTCCTTCACCCTGCTCCCCCACCCTCATCCCATCCCCCCACCCCTCCCTCCCCTGCCATCTCCCGGCCTCCTTCCTTCACCCTGCTCCCCCTCCCCCATCCCATCACCCCTCCCTCCTCCTCCCCCCCATCCCATCCCCCCACCCTCCCCCGCCATCTCCCTCCTTCCTCCTGGAAGCAGTCCTGGTGCCTTCCCCTGTCAGAAGCAGGGACATGAATCCCCCATTGAAGGATGCAGCCCCTCCTATGCAGAGACAAACATCATTAGTTTTCAATTAACCACACAATACAACAAGAGTCCCCTTCAACACAACTATTATTACATTGACTTTCCCATACGTCATCATTTATAATGACTCCAAGTAGTTTAACCCCTCAAAAATTGGTTTTACAGTTTTTCACAAAAGACTTGCTCCTGGCCAATCCCGGTGCTTGACTGCTGCGTAGGCGGGCACAGGGCGTGGTTATTGCGTAACCTATGTGCAAATAGAAATCACGCGTAACTGAGTGGTGTTGCTGCTGGTCTTCCCCCTCACGCCTCCAACCAGTGTGCTCTGGCGTGTTGTAAATAGCCTAGTCCTTAGCCACATAGCTTATCTGAAGCTGTAGGGGCCTTTTAATTTCAGTTTTCTCCTGGTTTTGGTTTAGTTGAGGGAGGTAGGTTTATTATTGTCTTTTCTTTCATTTGTTTAGTCCTTAGTTAGTTGGTGGGTGGTATTTAGTGTGGGTTTTGGCTAATGTTCACCCTGAGCCATTGCTTAAATCCGTTTTATCAAATTTGCACTGTTAACGTAACCCATGTTTGGTGCCTCGCAATAAAATTGTGCAGTTTGTTACATTTTACACCTGGTTTCTATGTGCATTTTATATTGCAGCCTGACCCTAGACCGGGTCGTAACATAAATACAATCCAGCAAAATGCCTTAAACTGTCTAACCGTTGGATCCCCGCTGAGGTCCAGTCCCACCACCAATCCATCAGTGGAAAGCATGAAGTCCTCAGCCAGCTTCACCGTCTCCATGGCAACTTCAGTCCCATTCCTGCGGTCAACAGCCACCAGGAACCTTGAAAACACATTTTTAGTATCAGCATTATTGTCAGTAGCATTCACGAATTGCATCAAAACATTGTGTAGTCTTGTGGTGGTGATCTTACTTCCTGTGTATCAGAATAACAGCAGATACCAGAGTTCCTACACATTTGCCATTTCAAAATTCCATACTTTTCCAGACTCAAAGACTAGACCAGACTACTGGTGATAAAGAAGCATCACTGCTGGCATCTTACAGCCGGCAGCTTATCATGTGAACATTTCTGAAGCCAGAGCCTGATGCAGGGATTGAATTCCATGCTTTCCATACTTGCGTATAGGAACCCTGAGATACCAACAAGATAAAAGTTCTGAAATAGCTATATTGAAAAATACAGGTGAAGCATTGCCAACTCACCTGACATCAATATCCACTCCCTCATTTTTACACTGGTGGATGGCTTTGATGACAGTTTCAACATATCTCCTTCTTGTCAATCCTGATAATTAGACAAGAAATGTGTAATCCTCTTAACTTCCATAAAACAACCACAAAGTCACAGTATATTGCTCTATCTTGGATTTCCTTGCCTGTGTTTTTCTCCTCCCTTGGTGTACTTCTCAGTTCTAAATATTTGACACCGTCTGCTGCAAACTCCCTGATAACATCAGTGGCTACCTGGAACAAAACACAGAAGCCCATATTGTGAATATGATGAACTTGGACAAAAAAAGAAAACGATAAGAAGCAGCTTTTTTCCCCAGACAGGCAATCCTTACCATCAGGATATCCTCCTCTGTATCCACCAACTGATGGATGACCTTGAAGACCTGAAAACACCTGCAGACACGCATAATGCTCACATTGTCCAGGAAGAACAAATCCACATTCTGCATAGGCCCATTCACTGAAGCCCCCTACTTTGTCAGCCTGCTTTTGTCTAGCCAAGTATTTGTTTACCATCTGAATACACAAAGAGCTTTTGTTTGTTTGGTGATCGAGTCTCCATCGTTGAACAAACGAATACATACACAAACAAATAAATCATGTAATACAGATACTACACGACGGACAGTAACGTTAGGTTTTCTATTGAGCTCGGATAGCAACTCCGATTCAAAAGCTATTTCACAAACCACAAAGCCAGACAGATAACGTTATTACGCACTCGTTCAGTGTCCTCCGCTGGCCGCTACGGATAGCGGTCATGCTGTGTTCAATATTGAGATGCGGTTTGCGGGCGAGTAGCTTCTCCATGGTCTGGAAGCTGACGGATCCATTGAGATGGGCATGTAGCTCCTGGACGACATTCAAAATGCTGGCGTTAGCATGTATTACAAATAATAACGTTAACTTATTAACGCTAAACTCCTACTTCTTCTTCTGGTATTTCCCCAGTACGTTTTGTTGACTTACCACTTTTGGAAGCTGCCGATAAAACTGATCAGCCTCATTTTCCATTACAAACCAAACCAAAGAATGAACACTAGTTACTAGCGAAGTCTTTCAGTGCTGAGTGGCTGCCTGGCGCTGCTGACACCGCGCTCAGCTCGTCACGTGTGCTGTGTTTTCAGTCTACATTTCGCCGTGGCACCGCGAAGTGCATCAAAGAAATACGTCCCCCTTTACAACTGGTTCTAGATAAAGGTTCCACTATTCAAAGTTACTTGCTGCACTAAAATACCTGGCTGGGGAAACACAAGGCCACAAAAAGGGAAAGACATACAAAGTCTCAATTTTTTTTAAAGGAGAAAATCTGTCGCAGCTCGGACAATTAAATACCTTTATTAGGTGCAGAGTATCAGACTTTAGTCTGACACTCTGCACTCTGTTTCTGCCCCGGACCTGCCTACTAATATAGCTGAAGCACGGTGGGACTCAATCCCTCTCTACTAAATACAAAGTATTGTTATTCCAAAATCCTTTTAAAGTTGAATGATTCATTGGAGATACTGGCAGCGGAGTAAAAATGAGCCATACAAAATCCTGACAGTTTGGCCAATCAAAAGATGGCCAAGATAAAGTTTATTCGTCTCAGGAGAGGAAATTCAGTACATGGAATGTTGTATACATGATTGAACTGAATACTTTCATTAATAAATCAATAGTCATAGAGCACCGATCTTCAGGGGAAAAGTGAATGGGGTTTTAGCATTAGGGATTTCACTTAAATGCATAAAATAAGGTCTGTAGTTAACAAAAGTTTATGGGAGTGGTAATTTGTGTTCAGCAGGATAATCTTCACAAACGTGAATCACTTTTATGACTTTTGAAATGTAAATGCGTTTTTTTTAAATGCGATGTTCAGAAAATGCTTCAAAAGTCAGAAAAGTGATTCACGTTTATATCCTGCTGAACAAAAATTACCACTCCCATAAACTTTTGTTAACCACAGTCCTTATTTTATGCATTGAAGTGAAATCCTCATTCTAAAACCCCATTCACTTTCCCGCTGAAGCACCAAAATGTCCAGGACTTCCGCCTTCCGCCTACAAAAATACATCATCCCTGCGGTTCTCTATAGAAAGTGGACATATGGCCGACATTAATTCTTCCCTTTTCAACTTAAATGTTTCAAAAGTAGGCATACCATCTTTAACAATAATAATGATGACAAACAAAGCTGTATACTTTTTAGTCATTTTAACTTAGCCATTAAAAAATATTTTAATAGTCCATAAATAATAGATGCACCTGCAAACAGGAAAAACATTTAATAATACAGTGAATGATAATGTGTATAAAAATGTATACCTACTTTTGAAATACCAGGTATGTCAATCATTCCTCTTTATAGATACCGTGGATTCAGTCAACTTAGTCAAATGATGTTATTTTCCAGAAGCTTATAAAATGAAATTATGCCAAGGATTGACCAAGGACATACACAACACAAGTACAAAATGTGACATAAGAACAGAAGATATATATATAAAAAAAGGTCAAGGCACTGTGGATCTGGGTCAAAACTGTGGTCTGAGGAACAACTCACCGATGTGGCAGTTAATCATTCACTCACGGCGCCCTAGTAGTACTACTAAAATAAGAGTTACTAGAGTTTAACTCTCACCTCAGACTGAGGTGAGAGACTCAGACGACATGTCATTTTGAACGTTATGTCAAATTTGGACACATTCTTAACAGACAGGATATTGATCTGTTAAACTACATTCAATGAACAGAATTTATTGTGAACTTTGCAAATTAGTGGTGGTGTGTTGGGGGGCGGGGGGGGGGGGGGGGTCACCGTCCGTGACAGCCATTTATTGTCCCACGGTGTGGTCCAGACGGGCACAATGAAGGAAGAGCCAGTTTCATTTCAGTGACCTCTCTCATTCTCTTTTTCCCTTCACCAGTAGGCCTTGGCTGATATGTTGTATTGTCTCGCTCAGCATATTGAAGCTCGGCCGAGCGACGGGACTCAGGTCCCAGCACTGTTTCATGAGGTTGTACACCGCCTCAGGACAGCCATCGGGACACTCCATTTTGTATCCCTTCTCCACACGAGGCACTACATCTTTCAACGGCTACGGAACAGATGAGAGGCACAGAATAGAGAGACGACAGAAAATAGAAATCGGAAGAAATTAGAATAACTAGAGTGATATCATACACTGCAATTTATACCCTATACCCAAGCTAGTAATTAATGTGTGTGTGTGTGTGTGTGTGTGTGTGCGCGCGTGTGTAGGGCCTAAATTAATTTTGCAAACTGGGGAGGGGGGGGGGGGATTCCCCCCTCATGTTCTTCAGATAGTTTTTTTTATAAACTTTGGGGGGGATTGAAACAGCTTTCAAGATTGTAAATGGACTGTTAATTCATTAACCTCTCTGCTTGCGCAATGCTATCCAACTAATCCCTCATTATGTAGCTCGCCAAAGTGATAAAATACTTACAATCCTTGGGTAAGGCACTCGGCCAAAGGAGTAAAGCTCCCACAGCAAAATACCAAAGCTCCACACATCTGATTTGGTGGAGAATTTCTATTGATCAAGAGGGAAAGATACACGCAAGGGTTTAAATACAGATATTTCTTTCATGCAATGGTGGCTGGCTATACGTGGCAAAGCACACTACTGAGCGAGGGTTTCGTTGTGAACCAAAGTGTACCTTTTCTCTGAGGGCCTCTGGTGCGGTCCACTTCACCGGCAGCTTAGCGGTGTCCTGAATGGAAGAGACCTCCTTGGTCAGACCGAAGTCACTGACCTTGGCGATGTTGTCTTCGGACACGAGAACGTTCCGGGCCGCCAAGTCTCGGTGGACAAAGTTATTGGCCTCCAGGTACTCCATGGCCTCACAGACATCTCTGTGCATGTGCAGAGAGAGAGAGAGAGAGGTCAAAAGCGGAAGAATATTTCCCTTCAAACTGACACACAATTATGGGCTCAAATATGGCCTTTCCTAATTGTTATTAAGAACACATGGGCAGTCTTCATGTAAATGATATGCAGGCATACGCACAGCGAGAAGTTAAGGAGAGAATCCAAGCCGATAACTGTCCGTCCTCTGGAGCGCAAGTAGTCCACCAAACTGCCCTGAAACAACAACAAGTAAACAACAACAAGTAGTCCACCAAACTGCCCTGAAACAACCACATGAGCAGATCTTCACAGTGTAGATGGAAACGGTCAGACACAAATGATCAGCATAGTCTGCCACCTACCTTGGCCATATACTCGGCAACTATAAACAGACTTCCCTTCTCCTCTAAAATCACTCCTAGCAGTTGCACCAGGTTATTGTGCCGTAGCTGCCTGCAGGAGAAGGGCACACAGTTTAGGGTTTATTCACACATTTGGCCAAGAATGCCAATATGCCAAAATATGTATTTTTTCTTACGTCATGACTGAAGCCTCCGCAATGAAGGCCTGAGCTGTAGCATCGTGTTTTATGCACTTCACAGCTACTTTAGTGCCTCTGTAGTCTCCCACCATGACATCTGGAAGAATCACAAAGAATACACGCTCTTTATATCAGTGAATCCAAATCTCTGACCTGAACCAACCAACTTGACTTGCTTCTTCTTCGTCGTCGATACAAGAATGAATTTGAACCTATATTTACGCCATACAGGACATGAGGGAATGTGGTATTGAAATGCATTCGAGTGATCTACGATGTCCATTCCCCAAGGGTGTTGAGGATGAAAACCTCTGACTCCATTCATACAAAAGGTGCATGTAGGCTACTTGCCTCCAAACTCTCCTTTTCCTATAGCCTGGAGGAGTGTGAGGTCCTTTCTGTTCAACGCCCAGCCACCTGTGGGCCAGACACAGAGGAGAAGATAAGCGACGGTTACGTTCATCAATCAAATCGATCAATCGTGATCAATCAATCAATCAATAAACAGGCTACAATAGCTTCATTGTATGAATCGTAATTTAAGGACTGAAACCGAGCCTTACTTCTGGAGAACTCATCCTGAGCATCCTGAGTTCCCTCCTCCACCTTTGGCTTGATTAATTTGGTGCACAGTCCATCCGCATCTTTGGTGTAGTGCTTAAAACAGACAGGAGGGAAGAGAAAAGCAAAGCCCAACAATAACCAAGATTACATTTCAGGGTGGAAACAAACACCCCACGCTTTGGAAACAACACAGCAGTACTCAACAGTGACCAATAGAGGGCTGTAGGGTCAAACGAGTCAAAGCCAAGCATGTGTGACTTTGATAAGGTTTCCTCACAAGCGGGTCACATTCAAAGATCGCCTATCTGTCGTGGAAGATTAGACGGGCATACGTTTTCAGAAAGACTCATTCGCACAGGAAAAGGAGCCATTTTGATAGTAAAGGCCTAGTTTCTTTCTGAGGTTAGAACCTCTAACCTCAGCATGCTGCTGCTCACTCTTCCTCTTTGACACTTCCTGTTCATTATTTGTTCCAGGAACTGTGTGTGGGTATGAGGTAGCACAGAGGCTCGAGGACTGTGAAGCAGGGAAATAAAGCGTGCGTTCACTAGACTAACGCTGAACACAGCAACAGAACAAACAACAGTAGTAGTAGTAGTAGTAGTAGTAGTAGTAGTAGTATTTAGGCAAACCTATTTGTATTCCTTACCTCCACCAGCTGCATGAGGTTGTCAAAGAACTCCTCGTCATCGATACTGAGCTTGCCGTTCTTGTAGATGATGCGGTAGTGCTCCACCTTGCCGTCGCAGCTCACACACAGGGTGTAGTCGCCGGGGTAGTTGGTGCTCTCCCGGACCAGGTACAGGCCCGTCTCAGGGGGGTACAGCAGCGCCTCCGCCTGCTCCCGGGTTATCTTCCCGTGGAACCACCTGGAGGGCCAGCGTGGCATCAATACAATCAAAGAGCACACCAACACCAATATATCACTGTGTATTATAACGGGTGGTTGGTACAGTATACGTATAGTGTGACATTCTTCAAATACTCAAGTGTATATATACAGATAAGCAGATAAACAGGCAGACATACACGCACACACGCACACACACACACACAGACACACACACACGCGGACACACACACACACACACACACACACACACACACACACACACACACACGGGGAGACTTGACATTTTCAGTCTGAGATAGAGAGGCAACAACAGGAAGCAGTGCAGAGTTCACACACAGCTGAGCTGGAAACAGACACGAGTGCACTGCAATTACAAGCCAGCCCGGCCCAACTGTGGTCTGCAGTCACATAACAACAGCGTCACTGTCATCTGCCTCCAGCAACCACATAGCTATAGGCAGAGGGCAAACTCTAACCCGTCTTTAGCCACATTCAGAGACAGCACAGAAAGCTGGCCTGTCAGGTGTGGACCTAGCAGATGTAATAAGCTATATATATATATATTAGGGCATTCACAACTATTTTTTACTAGTCGACTAGTCGTCCCTAAAGGTAGTCGACTAGTCGTTTTTAATAAATATATATATATACAGTATATATATATATATATATATATATATATATATATATATATATATATATATATATATATATATATACTGTATATATATATATATATATACTGTATATATATATATATATATATATATATATATATATATATATATCTCTTTAAGAAAGAACGAGGTATTTACACGACATGCATGGACTATCATATCCCATATCCCCCACAAAGAACATCAAAACACAACAAAACAAAACAAGAAAACTGAATAAGATGCACAATAATCCAAGAACAAACAAGACTATTGGACAAACAACCAAACAAAAACAATGCATTCAGCTCCTATCTTGATAAGCCCAATTGTAGTAAATGTTATCCAACGTATGGTAGCTTGAGAGTTCATTCCACCAGTGAACTACAGCTGGGGGATTGGATGCTTTCCAATTTAAAGCTATGCATTTCCTAGCTGCCAACAGGACAAGATCTATGTATTTACTTTGAATGCATTGTTTTTGTTTGGTTGTTTGTCCAATAGTCTTGTTTGTTCTTGGATTATTGTGTATCTTATGCAGTTTTCTTGTTTTGTTTTGTTGTGTTTTGATGTTCTTTGTGGGGGATATGGGATATGATAGTCCATGTATGTCGTGTAAATGCCTAAAAAAATAAAAATAAAAATAAAGGACTAGTCGACTACTAAGCACAGTGTCGACTAGTGGTTTTACTAGTCGACTAGTCTGTGAATGCCCTAATATATATATATATATATATATATATATATATATATATATATATAGGCTTCATTCTCAATTGATATACAAACAGGCCTTGGTGCAGAACAACATCTATATCGTTTTGTGTTAGTTGCCTGAGTTTTGGAGATATCAGCCACAGAGTTTCTGCCTTCTCCCCAATACAACGGAACTGGATGGCACTCGGCTTGTGGTGCTCAAAGTGCCAAAGAAATACATTTGATAAACTCAACAGCAATGTCTCTGTCCAGAAATCATGACCCCGTTACTCAAGATAATCCACAGACGTTGTTGTTATGAGCAGTTTCATGGAGGAACTATTTTCTTTTGACCGAACTGCACCTGCTAGCTAGTTCCTACAAAAGAAAAGTGTTCCTACATGAAACTGCTCACAACAAAGTCTGTGCATTATCTTCTTTTTTGTTGTTGGTGCTTCGAGCACCACAAGCCGAGTGCCCTCCAGTTCCATTGTATTGGAGAGAAGGCCGCCGTCTCTACTGCCGATATCTCCAAAACTCAGGCAACTAACACAAAAACGATATAGATGGATAAATAGCACTGCAGGTGAGAGGAAAAATATGTATTTTGGATTTTAGGGTGAGCTGTCTCTTTAATCTGCGTACTTAGATGAATCTAATGAGATGAATCTGTGTACTCACGGCATTAGACTCAGCTTGCCTCCAGATTTCACACCTTCCCTTTTCTGCACATAGTTGGCTGGTATGGTTCCCTCATGACCGGCAGTATTTTTAGCTTTGTACCAGTTTGGATCCTGAAAGCGAAAATGGCACCAGAGTCAAAAAACGGAATGATCATCAACACGGACTCGGCGACATTACCTAATCAAATCTTTCTCCGCAGACGATACATGTCAACATCAATTTCACATATTGCAACAAGAAATCAAATGCTAAATTCTATCTCTCTAAAAAAAGGACACAGATTTGGCATCCGACCATATTCAGAGCGACGCACGATTACCTTTGTGACAACGATGATAGTCAATACGTCTCCTTTGCTAAAGGGCAGGTCCTGTTCTGTGGTGCCCTTGAAGTTGTACCTGGCCACACACTCGGTGCCCTGTGGCCAGGGCGTCTGGGGGGGGAACACAGGCATGACCACTCATTAGTGAACGGATATTTGACAAACTATTAGTTGGACGTGTAGCCTATTGTGTGCTGTATGTATACTGGGTAGGGGTGTCACGATACACTAATTACACGATACGATACTGGGTTCACGATAACGATACGATACGATATTTTAACAATATTTTTTTTAACAAAAGTAAATAATTTCTATGTATTTATTTATCATTTATTTAACCATGTGAGTCCCGTTGAAATCGAAACCTCTTTTCAAGGGAGCCCTGGGAAAATACTGGAAAAATAGTCTTTCATTTGAAATACACAAAGTACAAAACAAAAGCTGTTTTTGGAAATTGTTATTATAATAACTAGAAAACAACATGGAAGATAATGCTTCTCTTGCAATAGAATGTGTCACACTGTCACAAACTAAATGTTTGTTGCATGGTGAAAGAAAAATAAAGTATACAATCTATTTCTTAAATAACTCATGCTCAATGGTCCCTAAACTTATGTAATCTTATGTACCCCTTGAGCTGTTTTGCCATGCCAGTAGTAGTCTACCCCCTCACTCATGCGTGTTGATTCTGCTAAATTTGTTCCATTATTATTCAGGAGCAAAAAAATTTTTTTTTTTTTTTTTTTTTTTTTTTTTTTTAACTACGGTATATAATTTTTTTCTGACGATATCGATATCGTGACGTTTCGATATCGCGATATATCGTGCGACGAAATATCGTGACACCCCTAATAATGTGTGTGTCTTAATGTGTAGAACGTATTATTGACCACTAACGGGTCTCTCTTACCTGGACCTCTGTCATGCTGAAGGTGGAGGCAGTACGATCCTCTCACAGGTCACACACAGCAGCTGCTATCATTAGAGCTGGGAAGCACACACACACACACACACACACACACACACACACACACACGCACACACACACACACCTGCAAAGAGAAAGGGGCAAAACACTCAGTAGGGGGCTCCATTACAGATGTCTCCTTTTAACCGCACAGGAATACACGGGAGACGCAATTAGTGGTTCCACCGTCATAAATGGACCACCATGGACCGCGGGGCGCTACGAAGAGTGAGGCGCGCGGCCCAGCACGTAACAGGATGTGAGCTGCCAGAACTGCAGGAACTGTATAACCAGCGGTGCCTCAGGACTCAGGAGGTCCCTGAAGATCATCAAAGACACAAACCATCCCCACAACAGCCTGTTCTCCCTGTTACCCTCAGGGAGGAGATACAGGGTCCCAAAAGCACGCACAAATCGCTTGAGGGACAGTTTCTTCCCGCAGGCCACGAGACTCCTTAACATACACAAATAGTGTAGTAGCTGTACTGTACCGTACTGTAGCTGCTACCATTATGTATGTCTAATGTTTAATTAGGTATATGCTATTTGCACCTGTACATCAAATACGTCGAATTTAAAATGTTTAAGCACGTCTAAAGTATGCACATGACATGTGCACCTACAGGGGCGGACTGGGATCATAATTCAGGCCGGGCATTAGATACCAAGCAGGCCAGGCTGATTCGGGCCAACGCGCGTGCCGGCGTCCGAAGGGCGGCGGCGAAAAATTTGGGCCGTTTGAAGCCCAATTTGGGCCATTTGAAGCCCAATTTGGGCCATTTGAAGCCAGATTTGGGGCGTTTGAAGCCCAATTTGGGTCGTTTGTAGCCAGATTTGGGCCGTTTGAAGCACAATTTGGGCCGTTTGAAGCCCAATTTGGGCCGAGTCCAATTTTACAATGAGATGCACCCACTTTAACCCTGAATAAAGTAATAAAACCACTAGTAAACCAGTAGGCGGTGCCTGGCCTGCTGTTCAGTGAGTGGCCTGACTGCGGGCACCAAAAAAAAAAAAAAAAAAAAAAAAAATCAGGCCAGGCCAGGCCACCGGGCATTTGCCCAACATGCCCGATTATGCAGTCCGTGCCTGTGCACCTATGTGCAGTGAATATGCCACTGTCTCTGACTTGTCTTATCACTGTACTGCCTTATTGCTTGTTGTGTCTCTTGGTGTTTTTGCACTCATATGCCCTGTTATATTTGTACTATGTTGTAAACGGAGTCCACAGCACAAGAATTTCACACGTGATACTTGTACTACGGAGTGACAATAAAATCTTGAATCTTGAATCTTAAACAAGCGCAAAACCTTGCGCCATCCTGCCTACTTCAAATCCCGACTCTCTAGCGCCTCCCTATCCCGAGCTACGGCCGTTATCTCGCCGTCCGCGAGTGAGTGAGTGACTGACTGACTCCCTGACGTTTCCATCTCATGACCGCGGTGGGACCTGCTGATCCAGCACCGCCGCTGCGGTCAAACGAGTGGGCAGGGCCCGTGTGTATTCTTAGCAGCAAACAAATCAACTATTATCAGAATGGCTTTGAGTAGTGTCAAGGCTGGAGTAAAAATAACCCTCTGATAGCCGACAGAAAGCAGAAGTAGAAGGTCTTCTTTTCTACCACACTTTCACAACTGTGGGAGAAGGTTTCCGTGACGTAGTGAGTAGGCCAACCGTCTGCACATGGAGCCTAGAGCTCAGCGTAGGGCCTGCGGGCGATGTGGACAAAATCAATTTTCACAACCTTCTTCAACAAATACCTCGATGTTGATATTGCGACAATAGTGATGACTGCTGTTGGTGCAGGGCCATGTGATTTCTGCAAAACTGAAAAAACTGACAGAAATCATGGAATTGGGTAATAAAAATGGAATCGACTGTAAAACACGGAACATTGCAGAATTTTCCATAATTTTGTCTGTAATTGATAAAAAAGTAGGCCTAAAATTAGCCAAATCAAAAGTAAACCTAATTATTGTAGTAACCTCAATGATTTCATCATTGTAAAATATGCCTTGAGAAATGATTCAGTTTTGGATTGGGGTGTTTTTAGAGGGGGATGGGTCGTGCGTGGGACCCTTACGTCACCTTACAACTTTGTTTTCACAACTTGGTGACTGAGAAGCATGTCGAAGAGGCTGTCTGAGAGAGCCAAGTCTATATATATATATATATATATATATATATATATATATATATATATACACACATATGGAAAAAACTTTATTTTCATATGGCCCTACTATTGGTGCTTTCACAAAATATTTACATAATTTTACATGATTTTCGATAAATAGTAATGTGTAGTAAAGTAATGTGGATGTAATGACTAAAGGCAAGTAATAGCACAGCTAGAAGAGTCTGGAAAGTTCCGAAAATGACATCACTTCACTGCAATGCAGCCTTTCAACACGTACGCCATATCACAATATCATCATACCCCAATCTAAGACGATGTATACTCTCATATCACGATATTAAGATAATATCTATATCATTTCCCTGCCCTATTTCAGCGTATGGATGGATAGACTCTTTTAATGGAGCGGTAATACACATTTTGAGACCCCATAATACGCTTCGGAGTGTCAACTACAACTTGAGATAATATTCCCGGGCTAAGGTTTTTTGTGGCGACGAATCGAAGAGAGAAAAAAACTCGATCGATTAGAGCACTTTGTATTCAGATGGAAAAGTCCATCCATTCGGAGCAAAAATGGGACACGCTAGCAAGGCCCCCCCGATGACTGACTGTCTGGGCCTGCAGGAATCAAGATGGCTCTCTTCCACGCCGGAATGCAAACGTGCGGTGAGACGTGACCAGGCCCCAAGTGGTTCATCCAGCCCAACATTTCTTTAAGTCAGTAGTAGTAGCCAGCTGCAGTCACGTTTCCATGAAGATACACAACAACTGTAAGCAGAAAGCATCATAGCGGATGCCCCCCCTCCCTCTCTCTGCGTGTGTCAGTTCCCATGGAGAGGTGAGTGGAAGCCAGCGGTCAAAGCTCAGGGATCATCCTGGCTCTGATAGTCTGACACATAAACATGAGGTCACTTCCTCTTACCGTGTGTCAGAGTCCATTACAATGCAGTGCACTTCCCGTAACCAGAGTCCAGATTTGGAAGAATCCAATATTAGGGTGGAGGGGGGGGGGGATGGTAAATGGTAAATGGCCTGCATTTATATAGCGCTTTTATCCAAAGCGCTTTACAATCAGTAGATAGTCTACATTCACCCATTCATACACCAATGGCGGCAGGCTGCCACGCAGGGTGCCTACACACCATCGGGAGCAAGGAGGGTTAAGTGTCTTGCCCAAGGACACAACGACAGCAGCTGGGAGGGAGCGAGGATCGAACCGCCAACCCTTGCGTCATTGGCCGACCCGCTCTACCTCCTGAGCTAAAGCCGCCCCGGGGGGGAACACGAGAGAGGCGAGGGACACGGCTGATATTGCTCTCTGACCACTTCCACCTCAAGTCCCATGCTTCCTCCGCCGTTATCACAGCTGCAGATTTTCACATAAAAAAGGTTTTCTTGTGCGATTTTTAGACTTCACATGATTCAAATATAAACGACATCCTCACAGACGCCAAAGCTGTATGAGACTAAAAACTCTACCGTCCTGGAGGTCGCTGTCAGCCCACACACACAGGGTTCATACACACGTTACAAAACTAAAGTCCGTTTTTTTTTCTCTTCATTTTCAAGGACTTCACGCAAATCAAATAATTGATTTTCAAATAGAAATTTGGCTCAAAGGGGCATCAAATTTGCATGATATTACATTTTGCCTTAGCAAGTTAATTCTACTATCAATCTTGTGAATGGGACGGGAAATATTTGTCTAAAGATTGCTTTGACTTTGAACAGATGCTCAGTAAGTTGTTAAAGGAACACTCTGCCAATTTTCAACCAGCTTTGTATCATTAGAACATCAGTAGTATATCAGAAAACTGTAAACGGTTTTGAAGTCTGTCATTTAATTTGACAGTTATTGAGTGTTAAAGTGTGGACCAGTGACATCACTGGTCCACATTAACTCAAATTAATAACTCATTAACTCAAATCAACTCTCAATAACTGTCAAACTAGATGAATGACTTCAAAACCGTTTACAGTTTGAGAGTTGATTTGAGTTAATGAGTTATTCATTTGAGTTAGTGTGGACCAGTGATGTCACTGGTCCACACTTTAACACTCAATAACTGTCAAATTAAATGACAGACTTCAAAACCGCTTACAGTTGTCTGATATACTACTGATGTTCTAATGATACAAAGCTGGTTGAAAATGGGCGGAGTGTTCCTTTAATACCAACTTTGGTCAAAATATAAGACATGGCGGTCACTGACAGAGAGCGTTATGTGGTTCATGTGAAATTCAAAGACTTTAATTGTTTCTCTCAAAATCCAAGCACTTCGAGCACCTTGGCAGAACCCTGCACACGTGTGGTTGGATGTCTTCCCCTATGGAGGTCACTGTCAGCACTCGCATCACGTGTGGTGGGACGTCTTCCACTATGGAGGTCACTGTCAGCACTCAGAGCGCTGCAGCTGTCTCCCTGTATGGAGGAACAATACTAGCTGGACCTAAATTCCCACGCCCATCGGCCCAGCCGTGACACTCCCCCCTTTGCCTCTGCTCATCCGTGGAATTTGCTCCTCTTCTTTCCTAAGGTGCTACGTGATGTTTAACACACACTCTACAAATGCATGAGGAAATAATCACGATCAAAACAAAAAAACGCACCTGAAATCTCCCAGCTGAAATGTGATCCACATCGTGATGAGTTATAACATGACGCAGAACGTGAACCGATGCTTTGACGATAACAAGAGGCAAAGCTGCACAACATGAATGTGATAGCAGCAAGAAGGGGATCTGTTTGGGCAAAGTCCTTGTCGAGCGAGTGGGTGATCTCAGCCAGTGAGGAATGGATGAACTAGGCCAAGGCTGGCACAAGAGCACTGCTGAATTCCTGGCTTTGGGGACAGTGAAAAGCGTCCCCAGTGGCAGCCAGGCCACCAGCAGCTGATTGAGTGGGACAGACAGCAGCCTGTCATGGTGTCACATAACAGATAAGGGCTTTGGCCATTTCCAGAGGGCTCTGCACAGAACCACAGCTTGGCTCTTTTCAGGAAGCGAGACAAGGCCGTCTTTGTGAGTCGCTCTGGTTTCTAACTGACCTCTGGGTTTCTACTACTGACCCGTGTCTCATTCAGAAGTCCATCACCAACCATCATCATCAGTCTGTCCAGTGAGCAGCAGCAGCAGCAGCAGCACTGCTTTCAGGTCACCGATGCTTCAATTCTGCAGGTTTGGAGATCTGAATCGCTGCTCGTTTTTTTTAAGCTACGACCAGCAGCTACTTATGGCTCATTTCCACCACATATAACAGCACAGTACAGCTCTACTCGATCTGGTCTTACTACTCGGCTCTACTTGATATAGACTCTGTTTCCATAGCAAGTTTACTCGCCTCCGCCCACACCTGGTCGTCATAGCGACCGCATATCTGCCCTCCGCCCATGGCCCAAGTAGGCTAGAACGTATAATGTTAAAATTAAATCCATACACGGAACTTTTAAACTGATTATGAAATACTGGTGCCTCTAAATGACCTACATGGGCAAATGTGACAATCGGCTAGGAGAATGGATATCACTTTGTTGTTACTCAAACTCGCATGCATGCGCTGCGCGGGGGTCGGGAGAGGCGCTACGGGGAGAAGGGAAGCCTCTACCCCGGCGGCCTCTCACCAGGCAAGACCGCGGCTTCGCTAAACCCCCGCCTGCGGCCTAGCGGAGCCAACTACACGATTTCAGACGGAAGCCCGTCTTTATTGTCACACGAACGAACACACTACAACACATGCATGCGGCCACAACACACACTCATGCTGACGGTGGCCGGTGAAATATGTCCTCTGCATTTGACCCATCCAGGCTTGTCCTTTCCTCCAGGGGGCAGGCCAGGAGCAGTGGTCGCTATTTCTTTCCAGCGCCCGGGGACCTTCATTGGACCATCATTGGACCAACTTCAGATGTTGTCGTCACTGGTCGGATGACGACCTTCTGCATGTTTTTAGTGGGGGGTTATGTACGGAGGAACCCCCTGGGGGGTACGGGGAGAACATGCAAACTCCACACAGAAAGGCCCTTTCGACGAGATAGCCCACCTGGGCAGTAGGCACTGAAGATATGGGGGGGTCACAACTCCAGCGCCCACAGCGTCCCAGGCGAGAATTGAACTCAGGACCTTCTAGCTGTGAGGCGACAGCGCTACCGACTGCGCCACTGTACCCCCCTACAAAAGGGCTTCCCGAGGAGCTGACTTTTTCTCTCTCAAAACAATTGAAACCCACCGTCATGTCAAAGCTGAGCAAGGAGATCGATTTTATTTCACCAGAGCCGAAGGCAGCAACACAAAAGAAATAACTTCTGGAAATAACAGAAGAGAAGGTAAGCCCCACTAAACTGGTATCCAGCATTGACAGTAGATGCCGACAGTAAACACGATTCTGCCGGACCAATCAGTCGTCTGCAGTGTTTTCACGTCACGCTATGGTACCGGGTCCACAGCCCTGGAACCTCAACAGAGCAGGGACCAAAAGCAGCACGACTCAACCCTGACTCAACCCGGGCTGTCCATGTTTTTGATCGGTGGAATGAGACAAAAAAGCGAGACGAGCTGTGCGGGGCCGCGCTGATACCAGCGGTGGAAATGGGCCATTCTACTGCAAGGCAGTGACGGTTAGTCGGCCGGCTGTTACAAAGCATACATGTGCCACACCAGAGATCCTGGATGGAGTCTAAACCTGAACGAGTCAATTTAGCGCCAAATTGGTTGCAGTTGAACACGACTTCCGTGCTCGTTTACACACCACAGTCACATCGAGTGCTTTCTGCTGCTCTGCTAGTGTCTTGAACAAATCCATTCTGCTTTAAAACATAAGGAAGAAACATAATATGAGAACTTTACAAATACCTCACAAATGTGTGCAAGAAGTGGTGAATCAGGACCTCAAAATGAGACATGCCGTCTGCTTTCGCCTGAAATCAGCCCAAAGCTATTGACACAACAGGAAGCCAGCAAACTGAATGACTGTTCAGACCTGAATGGAGCCACGGTATGCCCTGCAATTGACAACAAGAACTTGGGCTGGCTTTACACGGTGAAACTTTCACGCAACTAGTTGCAGGTTGCAAGTTGCATGCAACCCAATTTCCATGCAACTTCACAGTTACACAAAGCAATTCAAAAATAATCAAGTCTCGTGCAACTTGGCAGTTTCTTCCAGCAAAACTTGCTAGCTAGATTGGTCATTTTTCATCTATTGTATCGTTTTCTTCTTTTTTCAAGTGAGAATTGTCATTCTGCATCTTTGTATCGTATTTCATATCGTTTTCTCGCTGGAAAATATCAATTCGGACTCGGAGGTGTTGTATCGGTTTTTCAAGAGACCGTCTTCGGTTTTATTTGGTGCATTTTCGCTGCCTGTCCCGTCCTGCCATGGCATGTGTGTTTGTTGAGACTGCGAACAGCCAGAGCCTACGTGATCAGCTGACTGGTTCTCATCATTTTGATTGGCTGTTGCAGGAAACTAGTTCCACAAAGTTGAGCGCTTTGCAACTGTTGCGGCTGAGTTTCACAGAAGTTTCAAGTGAGTTGCAGAAGGATTTATACCATGCAATTCATTTGCAACTTGGTTTCACCTAAGTTTCATGCAACTAAAGTTGCGTGCAAGTTTCACCGTGTAAAGCCAGCCTAATTATTCTTTGCATTTGATCACTAATGAGTAAATATATGATACTAACATATCAAGTATGATAATTGCAGCCTACCGTTGCATAGTTACTCTTGACAACCATTGCTATCCTATAGGACGAATCAGCATGACGTCACAGCAACAACAAATCCCCCAGAAAAGCAGAAGCCCGCAGCAGTTAACTCGTATGAGTTGTGCCAAACACACATTCATCTCAAAAACTATACATGACATGATTGCTTATCGTTTGACATTCGGAGCGAGAGCAGAAGTAGCTCAAGAGTCTGACGCATACTATATGCATGTCGTGTTAAAGTTGTGTGAACTTGTCGCCGTTTTTTTTTTAAATGTAAACCGCACAGCCGGGGCTAGAGTGAGCACTAAAGGCTGGCTCCATAAGGTCCCATTGCCGTTTCCCCCCCCCCCCCCCCCCAGTGACACGGTTTGTTTACCAAAATGTTGCTCCGCTGATCCCTCGTATGGCTCAAAGCAAACCGGTTAATCAACATAGAACTCTTGTCTTGTGTAAAGTCAGTCTAGTCTAAACTGTACATATCAGTAGTAGCCTGATTGGACAGAGCAAGACAAGACAGGCATACTAGAAATACCTCTGTCAGCCTTGTTAAAATCTGCCACTCCCTCCTCAGTCTGCAGAGAAAACCTGGTGGTAAAAGAAATGCCGCTGGTGTGCGGCGCTGCTGTGAGACAGTGATCTGATTAGTGAGCAGTGTCGGGCAAGTTACTTTCAAAATGTAATATACTACAGTACATATTACTAGTTACTTTCATTTGAAAGTAATACGTTACTTTACAATATTACTTTCTGTGTAGAGTAACTCGTTACTTATTACACTACTTTTACATTACTTTTACCAAAACAACAGCAGCAGCAGAATGACATCACTGCCCCGGCCGGAACCATCCCGAAAAATAATTTCAACCGCCTTGAAGTCAGTGTAAACAATCCAAAATTCTAAATGTTATTCTTTTCCTTTGTTATTGTCATCTGTAGTGGTTATTTGCATAAAAACAAACAGTTTGATTAGGAAATGATTATATATATATTTTTTTTATGTGCTTTGATTTAATAAAATGTAACTAAATTTGTAACTTGAGTTACTTGACAAAGTAACTGGTATAATATTACTGAAATCCTATAAGTAATACGTTATATTACTCAGTTACTGCTAAAAGTAATATATTACATGTAATGTGTTACTTTTGTAATGAGTTTGCCCCCAACACTGTTAGTGAGGTGGGCTGGACGTCCTGTGGCAAAGATTCTCAACGCAATCAATGCATCACTCATAAACAACATCAACGACCGGTTTCTCAAATGCTATCCATTTGGTTCCTTATTAGTTCCCACGACGAAATCCCTCAATGAGATAGTATTAGCTTAGCTACTACCGCTAGGGTATAGTAGGCCAATAGCTGGCTATTGTAGGCTAGAGCAGTGAGGGGCTTTTGGGGGAGGGGGGGCTATAGATGGCCATGCATAAACACAAGCCCATAAGCACCGTGTCTGTAGAATTTAGGAGCTGTGTGCCCCCCCTGCCTGCCTGCAGGGGGCCACGCTCTGGCCTCAGGATGCTGCTTTGATGCTGTTGGCCTGTTATCGTCACCATTACAGCAGCAGGGTGACAGCAAGACACAAAGAGGGAGAAAGCTATTCTGTCCATATCTACTGAGCTTTCACACTGTCAAAAGTATCGATAGTATCGAAAAGTATCGATACTGAACATTTGAATCGGATACATTACTCATTTGCAACAGGTATCGATAGTATTGAAAGTATCAATACTACAAAAAATGAATGGATACAATACTCATTTGCAACAGTTTTGATACTATCAGTGCTTTCTTTTAATGAAAAATCACTGATTTTCCCCTCCCTATCATTGGTGGGTATCTGTTGCTTCAACAAGCTAAACGTGTTCTGGTGGCTAGAGTGGCGCTAATATGCTGTCCAAGTTCAAAGTTTGATCAGGTCTAGATTATGGAGAAGTGTGCGTCTGTCCGTCCATCTGTCTAATTTTATTTTTATGCCTCTTGATGTATCGTCATCCCCCCTTCCCGTGGTATCGAAAATGGTATCGAGTATCGATATTTTCCTGGGTATCGGTATCGAAGTAGAAATTCTAGTATCGTGACATCCCTAGTTGGTAGGTAGCACAAACTGACACGTGTGTGTGTGTGTGTGTGTGTGTGTGTGTGTGTGTGGCGTGCGCGCAGGGGCCGAAATTAATGTGCATGCGCAGTTGAGCAATTGTGGGTTGCCGCCGCCGCCGCGCCAACTTTTGCCCAATTACATTAGTAAGATTCTAAGTTAATGTGAACACAAAGTCACAAACACTCATTCTAATCATACTAACAGCACGAATACTAACAGTAACAGCTGCCACTAAAGACAACCATTCATTGTAAAACATTTATAGTAATAGGCTAAAAGTAATACTTTCCAACACTAGTGTGAAATACAAAACTACAGCTAATACAATACTGAGAGAGAGAGAGAGAGAGAGAGAGAGAGAGAGAGAGAGAGTTTTTAGACAACTAGTTTGGTACAATCATTTTTCTGGCCTGGGATTTACTAGCCAAATGCAAAACCTACTCGCCTTTGGCGGTTGGCTACTGTGGATTTCGGACTGTGTCTGTTTTGTGTGTGTGTGTGTGTGTGTGTGTGTGAGTGTGAGTGTGAGTGTGAGTGTGAGTGTGAGTGTGAGTGAGAGAGAGAGAGAGAGAGAGAGAGAGAGAGAGAGAGAGAGAGAGAGAATGCCAAAAGCTTGTCCAGCTGGGCCTGAGAGTCTGCAGATGTTCTTCAGAGGAGAGCAGCTCGGCCTCGGGGGACACAGCAGCTGCACTGTGGTGCTGTAACACACCACTCACTGAAACCACTGTGTGTGTTTATCTCCAAGAGGAAGCATGTGCCCAGTATGAGGCTATATGAGCCACTATGGCCACCGCTTTATTGACCAGCAGTTTGGCCTGTGGGAGCCTCTCTCTGTAATATGGGGGCAATAATGCAAATGAGTAGATATGCACCTAACACAACATGCTGACTGTTTTTATATGTCCAATATATAAGAGCACGTTCAAAAGCGAAACACGTCACATTAACACTGCCAAAATAGAGTCCTTTCCAAAGTAACAGGAAGAGGAAAATCTATGGTTGTTAAAGGAACACTCTGCCAATTTTCAACCAGCTTTGTATCATTAGAACATCAGTACTATATCAGAAAACTGTAAACGGTTTTGAAGTCTGTCATTTAATTTGACAGTTATTGAGTGTTAAAGTGTGGACCAGTGACATCACTGGTCCACACTAACTCAAATTAATAACTCATTAACTCAAATAAACTCTCAATAACTGTCAAACTAGATGAATGATGAATAGTTTGACAGTTATTGAGAGTTGATTTGAGTTCATGAGTTATTAATTTGAGTTTGTGTGCACTCAATAACTCTCAAATTAAATGACAGACTTCAAAACCGTTTACAGTTTTCTGATATACTACTGATGTTCTAATGATACAAAGCTGGTTGAAAATGGGCGGAGTGTTCCTTTAAGTTGAGGGGGGAAATCCATCTTAAATGTGCAGGGGGCTTGCAGACACGACAGCCAGACATTTGAGTGACCTTTGTATTTGAGTGCTAACCACAGTATAAAACCCACGCAATGGAGGTCATGACACCAAGGAGGGCCCTACAAAGAGCCGGCGTTGAAGATTTTTTACAAAGTATCGATATCAAAAATACCAAATAGACCACCAAAAACCCAATATAAACTATAAGACAAACTGACATCTCAGAGAAGTGGATATAATTATCGTCCCACTCATAAGGGACAGTGTGTGGGAAAGTGTACCCTGCCGTGATGCTGTGCAGAGTGTGCACGACGCGCTGCAGCATGAGGCTGCTGTGCTGCTGATGCAGCCATGCACCACCACCACACATGACAGACTACAGTTATGCTTTGGTGTGGTTTCATGAGCTCCTCCTGAGATTCACCAGGCAGGCAGCAGCGGGTTTTTTTCTTGTCACTGTTTTTCTGCTGATAGAAAAGAGCAGCCCTCTGTGATGAAAAAGGCTTCAGTCTCTCTCAGTCTCTCTCTCTCTCTCTCACCAAGTTACTGAACTTTGAGAGGGAATTCTTGCCTCGGCCGGAGGGACGTCACCCCAAAAACTGACCCCCAACAAGTCCCCAGTTCCTCTCTCCCACAAACACTGCTTTCAGTGTTTTTTTAGTTAGTTTGTTTGTTTGTTTACTCTTTGGCACTCTCTCTCAGTACACTGGTGGGTTTTCCAAGATTTTGATGAGTTGTTTCCTGAGAATGGCAGAATAAATTGAGATAGGGGGGGGGGGGGGGGGGACACCACACTGAGAGGAAGCACACTCCATCCGCAAGTCACTCGGTTCTTTAGCTGCTGCCAACTTAACCGTCACAGTGCAGAATTCAAACAACCACAACAGGAACATGGTCTCTCTACCCACACGTGTCCCTTCATTGAGTGGTTCTCAACGTAGGGTGGGGGTGGGGGGTCATCTGGGGTCCTTGAGGGGGTTCCAGGGGGGTTCCCCAGCAAATTGATGAATTGTTAAACTTCACGATTATTTAATTCCCAATGAGTCAACACAATTAGAATGTATTAGAACGACTAGCATAGTTTCACTTATCACTCTAGCTACAGACATGGCCCATGGGATTCTGGACAAAATCATAATAAAAAGATATGGTTAGAACAAGACAGACAAATGGGGGGGTCCATAGCACTAATTTGTGGGCTAAATTAGGGGTCCCTGACATGGGGTTAGGGTTAGTATGATGATCTGCTGTGTGTGTGTTTGCCTGGCATCATCTGCTGTGTGTGTGCGCCTGCGGCCTGCCTGCCTGCCTGCCTGGGTCTGATACAGCTGCTGCCCCCCAGGAGCCAGGGAGAGGGAGTGTCATGTCAGGAGGAGAGGGGCTACTCGCAGATCATGAACCCATATTATTTATTGAACCTCGGTGCCTTTATTGACTTGATACTTAAAGTTCTGTCTATCTCACACTGCATACTACAGCGCCCAAAACACCCAGCAGACTTTCTATACAGTTTAAAGCAGGAGGAGATTGTCTCCAGACATGCCAGGTCGCAGTAGCCCCAAAGTGCAGAAGTTAAAGTTGACTATTGGGTCGTGTTGCTGCTTCCTTCTCTCTGCCCTTGTTTACATTGAAACGAGGTTCCAGCGAAAGGTCTTCTTACCTGTGGATGCGGACGACCGAGTGATTTAAAACGAAAACAGGTGATTCCGATCCTGTCCGACGACGTCCGTTTTCATCCGAGCACAGCAGGCTGCGGAATCCCATTCACGAAATCAAGCCCCGATCCTCTTTGATTTCAAGGTGCGAGCAACGTAATCAAGTCCTGCTGTGTTGAGGAAGTGGAGGGTGTCTCCGCTCCGCTGCTGACGCGCAGCTTCGCCAGAACGTCAATAAATAACAGCGAACATTGATCTCGATGTGTCTGTTGTTGTCATCATCACTCACTTAAGCCAGAAAGCAATAGTCATTTCCTCCCGTATGTTTCAGCTATCCGGCGGCGCGGCATCGTACTAGGCTTGTCGGGTCTCTCTGTCCCAAAACAAAAGGAAAGGCGGGGCAGGTCGAGATTACTAGTATAAAAACTTTCAGTTGTGCGTAAAAGTTGCATTCAAAAATGCGTTTAGACTATTTTCAGATCCGTATACAACAGCCAAGACAGCCCACTCTTTTTTCCCCAGCAGCAGTAGAGAAACGTTTCAAGTTTTGCCCCACCTTGATTTTGCATTGCACATGCGCGTTGGTGATAAAATGGTGAAGTGAAAAATACCACTATACACCACTGCGTCGATTTCAGTCAAGTGGAGGAATTTGATCAATCAAAACAAAAGTTTTCGGATATGTTGGGGGAAGAAGAAAGAATAACTGCAGAGATGGCAGAGAAAACTTTTATTGTTCGATTGCAGACATAGCAAAGAGGATTGTAGTGTTTTGAACAGGAACTAACTTCAACCTGTAACATTAAGGAAACGGAATACAAATTTGGCCATGGGCTACTTCATTTAGCCGATAACAAGAAACGTGGTGTAGATTATTATTATTATTTTGGAAATCCAAGTTTTCAAGCAAATCTTGGTTGAGGGAAGAAAAAAAGCACCACCATGCTTCCCTCTCAAAAGTCAGATCACCTCATGGTTTCGTAAAGGAAGTACACTATTCATTGAGGCAACAGTGTGAAATATACAAAAAAGGGCTTGCCACTGTAGCAGAATAACGGAAGAGGTGGAGTCGGTGAGATTGCAAAAGTGTGGTTTCAGTGCCCCCTGGCGGCTGAGGAGACACACAACACTGAGTCCCTGTCCCGTCGTTATTCAGTAACAGCAGGTGACCTGCTTCTCAAGCTGGACTTGTCTGAACAGATGTGATGCGCACATCACGCCAGCGGAATGTTTGAAACGAGGCAGCAGCTTTTGTCCAAGGAAACTATTTTCACATATTTCAGTGCATTAACTGTGTGCCGGCTAGTGTGCACAGAAAAGATACACAACAGTTACAAAATGACAATACCATTTATTTATCCAGAAACTCTTGAGTGTTCAGTGTGGACATAACACCACAGAGTACACCATAATACTTGATTTGTAATCTGTATCATTCTTGATTGAAGTCAGGCAACACTGACCCAACAACGTTCTTCCTGTTGCAGTGTTTGCAAGTACAATAACTGACAGGACATACGCTAGCTTCCAAAATGTGATCACAATTCTGTGAAAACCACCTACACAAGATTAATCTCTCAAAACATTAGTTAACTTGTCCATTATTGGATCGGCTCTGGAAGCAAATCAACTTTCAACCTATGCGGTCTTGTAAAATAAGTAGCAGGGTCGCGGTTTCTACTAGTATGGGCAAAAACAAATCTGAGTGTGGAAAGGTATTCATAAAGAAGACACCTACAAGCCGTCCATCAAGGCATCAAAAGGCAACACAAAAAGAATCGGCTCCTCCCTTACTAGTTTAGATTCACGGTTATCATGGTCACATTCATAAGCATACATATCTCATCTATATCAGGACGGGAGGTGGTTATGAAAAGAAAACAAGCAAGAACTTACAAATTCTCATGACAAAGAACCAGACACATTTCTTGAAAGGAGGACAAACTTCAGTGCTATGAGTCATGTCATGAATTACGATTACAAGTCTGACATACAAGAGAGCAGTTATCCTTTGGAAAATGCTAGTCATTATTTGATTATCAACATTCACCTCAAAGGCAGTTACCTTCTAACCTACAAGGCTTAGTATGACATTTATTACTCATTCACTTGGTTTAAAACTTAACCAATACCGTGGTACCAAAATTAAGTTAGTAATCTATTTTTTTCTTATCAATATAATATCCTGGGGCCACATCAGCATTATGGTTGCCCTCAAAGGGCCGGTTGTAAATGTACCATGATACAAATGTATCAAGCCTAGTATGTGTTATCATCTCTTTCATAATTACCACTGATTCAATTATTGTTTTTAGTAATAACTTAACTCTGGCAGGACACATAAAATGAGGTGCCAGGCCGGTTGTTGTCCCTGGGCCTTGAGTTTGACACATCTAGGCTAGATGCTAGAGGTTTTGCTGTGTGTCATCAATGGAGCCAGTATCATCACAACAAAACTGGCGATATCTGGACAGGATTCTGTCTTATTAGCTGCCCCATACAACATTGGTTTAGTTTGCAAGTATACAATGTCACAAGAATAATAGCTATCTTAATAAACTGTCAGACATTAACTGGGTGTTTTAAAGTATGGCAGAATTTAAGCAAAGCCATCAACAATTTCAAGGATAACTCGAGCTGCATTTAGGTGTTGTAACCCAGATGAATGTAGTAACATTGTATGGACATGTATTGCATGGCAGTTTGCTGCCTGTTCACTTCACAGACTGCATTGCATTTGCAATTACACAATGCTAAGATTCAGAAATGTATCACTGCAAGTTTAAGTCAGAACGTTCAACATTATTCCATATAATGCAGTGAAACTGTGCTATATTATTTTTCAGCTGTTTTTGCTGAACTGTCAATGTAAAATAGATTGTAATATGTATGTAAATACAAAGAACTACTGCAGGCTGCAAAAAAGAAACAAAAAGAAAAGTGAGGCCATACCATACCATACCATACCATACGTTCAATAAAAATCCAGAATTGAATGCTCTTTCATCCCATCCACATTCACTTAGTCCAAACAATGGTCCTACAGTATGAGAGAAAAGTCCCATCCACACTCCACATGCAGCTGCTTTAGGAATGAAATGCATGATTGGTACAACACTTGAAGCTCTGCAATTCGGGCTGGGAGTTATGTTTGAAATCAATATAATGATAATCGGGATTTTTCTCAACGTCAATGTATGACGATATGGTTCATGCATGCAATATCACGTTGAATAATCAAATGAATGTTCATCTCATTGAACAGAATGGCAATGTTAGGTGTGATGTAAAAACAAAACAGAAATATTCGAATATTCCTACCATACTTCATTTGATGAGTTTTTAACTCAAATTTGCTTGTCATCAATTTCACAGCAGAAATGTGTGTCATGATATTAAATTATCTTCACATCATCACAATATGATTCCACTGAAAGAAAACAATAATATTGAATTTATCGCCCAGCCCGATCTGCAATATAAGGCCCAAAAACCCAAATGGTCAAGGATGGTGAAAAATTAAATCAGTCCTGTTACGCAGAGTGCAAGGGAATGACGAATTTGCAGCCAAAAGGAGAATGGTATTTGATCCCCACTTCCTGGAACACCTGGCGAGGAACCCCGATGTCGCACAGGTAAACCCTGCCCACCCCCTCAGCCAGGGGGAGGGGGAGGCAGAGAGAGAGGGACCACTTTGCCTCAACTGCCTGCCCTTGTCCGCTAACAGGAGGGTCTATGCTGAGCACTGGGGCTCGGTTCTGGTTGGCCCAGTCCACCGCTGCTCTATACCAAGGCTGATCCATCAGGAATGTGTTCTCATGGCAGTCCAGGCAGTTAATGATTAGGTCCACTGGGGTGTCTGGAAGGTCTGTGGAGTGACAGAATAACTGATTTGATATCTGATCTATTAATTGACCACCTACTGTAGAATCTTAAAAGTACATAAATCACACAAAAACAGAAGTCAGAATCACAGCTACTGGTCACGTAGAGTAAAAAAAAACATAAGCAAAATATGCCCACCTTTGATACTTGACACCTGTTTGCCCCCGGTCTTGGTAAAGAGTGTGAGCTCACTGGTGACCGAGTCGAGCATCTTGACAAAATTTGGCAGAAACAAGATGACCTCCACCTCGCGATTGGCCAGGTGACGACCACAGCTGATGCCCTGAGCCCCCTGAACATGAGGGCCGCACAGCAGGGCTACTGTGGGACGCTGGTGTACATTTTTGGGGGTGAGTCTGAAAGGAAAATAATAAAGTTAAGTAGATATACTCCTTTTCTTCATGATTCGAAGCACCCAATGCAAGTAAATCTCATGCTTGCCAGTGAAAACTCTCTGAGACAACAAGATTTTAATGCCTCGAGATAGTTTTTGGATTGTCAAACTCAAACTTTATCCTTGCTGGCCACTGTACACTCTCTCTGACCATTACCAAACCAAATCAAAATGCTCTCTTGGAAATTTGACTTGACTAGTACAAACCTGATCGATTGTAAGAGTGAGAAAGCAAGTGTTAAATTAACCACCCATACCAGTTCTATACACAAAATTGCAATGGTTTGCCAAAAAAGTTAATTTCTGAAACCATTTATGTAGTTTAGTGAGGACTAAATAACATATGGTGATTTGTGTTCTGCATACAGACGATAACTCACCTGTTGGGTCCACCCAGCAACGTCAGCGCCATCTGACTGGCGCACACACCTGTCATCTCTAGTCTCCGTTCCAGTGAGAGACCATGACGCTCCGCAACTGACAACAGACGCTTGTGTAGTTCATAGGATACACTGGGTACAACAAGCCCAGAGTCTGTTTGGAGTAAAGGAAGGAAATATGAATATATAATATCTGAGTTCCATTTGTATGTCCTCAGTGTTATTTGCTTCATGATCTGACTATGTGACATAGACACACTTACCAGTGCAGTATTCTTTGGCCCCAGGCTGCGGTACAGTAATCTGTCTATAAACAATGGGTTTTGCCTCCAGGATGTTTTCATCATGGCGGTAGCGTGCGGGCGTCTGGTCTTGCGGCGTGCCGCGTGACCGTACACCGTTACCACACCGCTCTGATGTGGCGATCTCTGAGAAAACTGCTGCTTTGTCAAAGAGAGCCAGGTTTCCTTCAAAATCAAAGTCTGTATCCAGCACACCATCCACGCCGTCCCCAAAACATTCGTCGTCTCTGTGTTTCATCTGGCTACCGCCATTCTTCACCCCGTTTTTCTTCGGAGTGACCTGGTTTGCACCTCGACTACTAGATGACCCTGATGAGACAAGAGAACGTAGTAAAGCGCTTCACCACAAGCAGCGAAAACAATAATATTTGGTATATCGTAGGGGTGTCACAATATATCGTCCCACGAAATTTTGCGATAGTAAAACGTCACGATATGTATCGTTGAGATGAAATCTCATATCGTGAAAAAAAAAAAAAAAATTTTTTTTTTTCAAAAGTAGACAAAGAAACGTCTTTGTTTGTTGAAGTTCAATGTGTGGAAAGTAGTTCAGTTGAACAAGTCTCTGAAGAGACACATGAGAAGTTATACAGGAGAGAAACCATTCAATTGAGTTTCTGGCAAAACTGTTTACTTGACAGGAAAAACTGAAGATGCATAAAAAATAGACTAAGAAAAGTCTTGTTGTTTGAGTTTGAAGAAAAACTGAAGATGCATAATGAGAATTTATACTGCTGAGAAACCTTTTAGTTCAAAGTAAATCTAAGTGACGGTGTAACTCATTCTATTTCAAGATAAGCCTTATCTCCAATCTCATGTTTTTTCTAGTTGTTATTGTAATAACAATTTCCCACAACAGCATGTTTTGTATTTGTGCATTTCAAATAAAATACTACTTTTCCAGTCAAATATTGTCATTATTCAAGTTTAAAAAAATATTGTTAAAATCGTATCGTATCGTATCGTTATCGTGAACCCAGTATCGTGATACGTATCGTATCGTGAACTGAGTGTATCGTGACACCCCTAGTATATCGTGATCCAAGTATACTATACTGCACTGGCTGGCACTTACAGGAGTTGTGTCTTTGACGGAATCCCTTAGGCTGACCAGGTATGTCCAAATGGCGGTCTCCATAACTTTGAGAGCAGTGCTGTGGAGAGTTGAGTTTTTCCTGAGACTTGGGGTCTCCCCTTGGGACTGCAACTGGAGCACTGCTCGCCTTCATAGCGGCGGAGCTGTTCCCAGCAGTGCCATTCCGGATGTCCAAAATCTTAAGTTCCCTGATGTCCATGGCACTGCAGAATAACAGGTGATTTTCAATGAGTCACTCGGTATTATTAGTCTCCAAGCCCAGTTAGGGAGCAAATGCTTTGACACTGAAGTGAACCTTACCTGAAAGTGACCTCGGGAACAGGGCACTTGACACCATTATGGAAAGGCTGCCTGAGGGAGATGGTCTGGCTGGACTGGTCCACAGATGATACTTCTCCTTGATAGACCCCCAGCGTTGGCCCACAGTTTATAGACACCAAACTACCCAACCAATCTGCAGCCATCCCGTCTACACTGCACAACATTAAAGAACATACAAAATCGCCAGAGAAGGTTACGGTTTTGTTCTGTGACTTTTGCAAAGGCCTATTTATTAAGCCTGTAGCCTAAAGCTAAGTTAACCTTTATGACAATGTGGACGTCGCTGACTTAATTGGTCGATGCTAACAGTTATGCTAACTAAAGTTAGCTTTGGCCTGTTTACCTAGCTAACTGTCTAATTTTAAGAGCCAAAATACTTTCTTTGACTGAAGACCGCTGTGTCATACCTTTTCAGAATTAATGCGATGTAGACTCTTTGTCCAAGAACACAAATAATGAATGAATTCACACACGGAAATTGTTGCGCCCTTGTTAGCTGCTTTTAGCTTCGTATTTCAAAGCGCTGCTGGCTTCTGGCCGCGTCGTCGTCACGTTACGTACGAGAAGAACGTACTTCAAAATAAGAGCTCGGACTTTTCGCGACAAGAATGAGAAGTGTGTTTGCAGTACATTACTTCACTGGTGCTGAGGGTGCTGAGCCATCGGCTATGAGTAATGAGAGTGGACCTTGTAGCCTACATGCGTGAGTTTTTTTCCAAGGTGTTTGTCTGACTAGCTTACTCATAACTTTGGATTTAGTCACGAGGATGCAGTATTTCACATTGAACTGTAGAGCAGCATGCTCATATAATTGTTTTTGGCAATTCATCATTGACTAAAATAGCCAAGTAGGATAGACCTATCTCAGGCTATCTGAAACATACATAGTTTGTGCCTATAGTTTTAAGCCTAACTGGTAACATTTTTTTTTTTTTTTTTTTTTTACTGGTAACACTTTATAATAACGTTCAGTCGTAAGTCATGTATAAGCCTTTAGTTAATGATGAACTAATCATTTACAAAACATGAATATACATTTGTAGATGATTAATAAATGCTATGTTAACATATCACAAATGTGTTGTAAGTCATCTATAAACTTTTAATAAATGAAGTGTTCCTCACCTGTTATAAATTATGTCATTTACAATTAATTTACAAGGCTTTCTGCATCCCCTAATCTAAAGTGTAAACCATTCATCACACATACATGTGTTACATACAAGGGGGTAGCTCTGTCAAAATTGAAGCCAATGCGGAAGTGCACTTAAACCTGCATTCTTTCGAATGGCCTGCAGGGGGTGGTGACCCATTGGTCTGTGGACTTCTGTTTTTTTGATGCCCCATCTTGGATCTCGACACAAGTCCAGGGGTTTCCCACAGAGCACGGCCTGCTATTGGTCCGTGATCGGCGAGCTGTGTGATCAGTGGACAAGCGACCTGTCAATCACGCCCCAAAACAGTCTGAATATAGCGATTGAGATCATAAACGCAATAGGAAAGTGTTTACTGAAGCCATACTTGAGGCTTCACAACAGAAGTCCACAAACAAACCAATGGGTCGTCCCCTGCAGGCAAAGGCGACACTTCCGCATTGCCTTCAATTTTGACAAACAGAGCTATACTCCCTTGTATGTAACACATTTATGTGTGATGAATGGTTTACACTTTAGATTAGGGGATGCAGAAAGCCTTGTAAATGAATTGTACATTATTTACACATTATTTACAACAGGTGAGGAACACTTCATTTACTAAAGGTTTATAGATGACTTGCAACACATTTGTATGTTAGCATAGTCAAGTCAAGTCAAGTGGTTTATTTGTATAGCACATTTCATACACAGAGGCAATTCAAAGTGCTTCACATAATACATAACATAACAACACAACATAACATTTATTAATCATCTACAAATGTATATTCATGTTTTGTAAATGGTTAGCTGTTCATCATTAACTAAAGGCTTATAAATGACTTACAACTGAACGTTATTATAAAGTGTTACCGCCTAACTTTAAAAGCAACCACAATCAATCTTGCCACATTCACTGCAATAATGACTTGCTAGAAGTGTGTTTTGCTTCCACTGTTTGAGAGATGTTGTTGTTAACAACTCACGTCAGTGGTCAGTAGACTGAGGCAGTGAGGTCATGTGGAGAGTATCCCAGCAGTGTGACTATATGGCACTCCCACCCAACAGCATCCTGTGTATGCAGGTTACCATGGATACTTAAGGGCTACACACTCCACAGCTTGCACTCAAAGCAGCAGGTTTGCAAGCAAAGCAAGTGAGCAGCATTGTCAAAGGACAGGAGAGGGCTTCTGCAGCCAGGTATGGCAGGAGACCGTGGCATTCAATGTAGACTAAAGGCTAGCTTATATCTAATATTTAGATATGGCTAAGGGTGTAATGAACAGATATAGAATAATTGTTCACAAAAGCAATAATAGGCCTACATCTGGTAGATTGTGAACAGTGTTATCGTGTGGTTAAAACTTGTTTTTTCTCACCAAGCAAACACCGGTGGTGGCTGGTGGTGATTCCATGACACACGATCTAAGAAAAGCCTCACACTTGAGCTGCCACGTTTGTGTGAAAATCCATCCCCGTCCCTTCTCGCACTTGGCAGAGTCAGTGGACAGACATGTGGGAAGATGAAGACTGGAGCCTCTCCTCTACAAAGAACAGCGATGACTGGGATTCAGGAGGCTACTCCAAGATCTTAAGACAATCGTTCAGACCTACACGTCCACTTTCTCTCACGGATCTCAACATGTGGGACACCAGATCTTGCTTCACAGCTCAGGTAAGAAACAGTTTTTCCTTTTTTGCAGAGCCACCTCCTCACGGGGTAATATACTATTTCTCAAATTTTGTGTTTTTCTTTCTTAGTCCTCAGCATGGTGTGGCATGGCAAGTGTTTCTGGATCAGGCTTTCTGTCCAAAGTCAGCACTAGGTGAGAGGAGAAGAATGATAAGAATGATACCGTTTTTCAAGCTTTATTATCGACAGTACACAGTGATATTCTCTGGTTCTTCAAATTTGATAGATTTCTCTGATAGATGGGGTTTGAACATGATCAAATATGCAGTATGTCTTCCAGCACACCTGGCAGCACTGGTGGCTTCAGACAGCACGACCCAGGTATGAGGCGATGGAACTCAATGTCCCGTCTGGCACCCGAGGGTGCTCCGCGACCCTTCAATCCATCCCCAGGGGCTGAGCTGCGGGCGGCCCGGGCGGGGCTGGTGCAAAGGCTGCGGGAGGCTCATGAGCGCCTGGACAGCCAGACAGACCTGGTGAAGACCAAAGACACCCAGATGCACCACAGCATCACTACGGCACAGCTGCTGGAAATGAAACACAAGGTAAGAGGGGGGGGAAACTGAATAAAAGAATTAAATATACTGTATAGGAAAAGTTAGATCTCCTTTTTCCTGATATTCCTGAGAGGGGTCGTGTTATAGTTCTCCTGCTTATTATGATAGATTTGGTGCTGTGCTTTGCGTGGCAAACAGCATCCCTCTCATCCCACACTACTCTTGAACAGGAGAAGGAGGCAGCAGAGTTATCCCGATTTGAAGAGAGCCGCCAGCGCGGAGAGCTTCATGAAAAGTGAGGAAATCAATGTGCAATTGCTTTTGTTAGAGACAGCTGAGATGAACCGATTATCAAACCGTCTTTCTGGGCTTTTGTTGTGAAATCCACTTCCAAGGATCCTACAGCTGGAGATGGACATGTTGCGTATGAGGTCAACTTTGGAGAGAGGAAGTATTGTCCAACCTGTTTCAACTGAAAGAACTCCCAACCCACTTAGCAGAACACTACCTGTAAGTAACTCAAGAAGACCTTTACCAACAGGTGTGTACAGTAAATGTATACTATCCGGCAACCTTTACCGTCTAGCATGCAACATCTCATGATCAAATGTGTGTCTTAACAGATTAATTCCCCTGTTTTGCCCATGACATGTATTACTGTACTGTACATGGCTGTATATACTGTATGCAGTGTTGGGTGTAACTCATTACAAAAGTAACATATTACATGTAATATATTACTTTTAGCAGTAACTCAGTAATATAACTTATTACTTATAGGATGTCAGTAATATTATCCCAGTTACTTTCTCAAGTAACTCAAGTTACAAATTGAGTTACATTTTATTAAATCTAAGCACATATTTAAAAAAGATACAATAATTTCCTAATCAAACTTGTTTGTTTTTATGCAAATAACCACTACAGATGACAATAACAAAGGAAAAGAATAACATTTAGAATTTTGGATGGTTTACACTGACTTCAAGGCGGTTTAAATTATTTTTCAGGATGGTTCCGGGGCAGCAATGTCATTCTGCTTCTGCTATTGTTTTGGTAAAAGTAATGCAAAAGTAGTGTACTAAGTAATGAGTTACTCTACACAGAAAGTAATATTGTAACTAGTAAAGTAATTGTAATTACTTTCAAACGAAAGTAACTAGTAATATGTAGTATATTACATTTTGAAAGTACCTTGCCCAACACTGACTGTATGTGACATGTACTGTAGATAGATTTCACTCAGCAGAAAGCTGATGTGGAGCTGAGCAAGCTGAGAGAAGCTCTGAGAGAGGCTGAGGCCAGGGCAAACACACAGGACAAAGAGCGATGCCATGCCCTCCAGCATGCTCATCACTTCTACAGAGATCATTTGAACAATATTCAAGGGAAATCTAAAAAGACCAATGTGAACTATTTTTTTGTGCAATCACAAATCAGCTACCCTGCAGGTGTCGTCTACCTGTCAAATGATTCCCCCATTTAACCCCTAGCGTTTTCAATTCACTATCTAGATCTTCAGGCCAGGTGTTTGTTTGCCCACTCTTCTACCTAGGCACAGAGGACACTGTTGGAGGAGCAGAACCAGAGGCTTCTCCACAACATGCAGGGCCACACTGAAGTGCAGCAACAGCTGAGCGAGGTGAACAGCAAGCTCAGCCAAGCCTGCCTGGTCAGTGGCCTGTCTCTGATTCAATATTACACTATTAAATACGATAGAAAAGTGTCTTACTTATCATACCACGTGCATGGCATATACAGTAGTATAGTACACACAATAAATTCTACAACAAATGTTCATTAATTCATTCATAAATATCCATTTTCACCAAGACAATTGTCTTTATAACTCCAGGAAAAAGCCGTCTTGTCCACTCAGGTCCTTAAGCTGGAGGACAATATAAAGGACCTGAAGGCAAAACTGTCAGACAAGGACCGCCTGATCCAGGTATCATAGAGGCTAAAACAAGTTGTGGACAGTTTAATCTACAATGTCTGAGATATCTGAAGCCCTCTCGTTGTATGGGACTATATATGAGCACGCTCTCGTGCATGTATCTTCTATAGGAGAAAGCAGAGCTACACCAGAGGGCCCAGGGCCTGGAGCTGCCGCTGGAGGGGGCCTCCCACAACAACAAACAGGACCAGGAGACTGTCCCGACGAAGGGAGATGTGATGTCTGTCAGAGAGGTGGGAATCTTCGAATGCACAACCAATTGATGTCCTTTGATAAGTTGGAGATCGCCATCTCTCATCACTGCCTGTCCAGCTTTGTTAGAAATGAGCTGTTGTGTCTTTACACCAGGGAAATGAAAAGCTGGCCTGTGAGCTTGGAGTGGTGGAGCAGAGACTGGAGACCTCACAGTCTGAGCTACATGAGGTAACAGCGGAGAAAGAGGAACTGCTGGGCAAGATGAATGAACAAGGACAAGCAGAGCTCACAGAGCTGAGGGAGAAGTGCTGTGAGCTCAGGTGAGATACTGACATTATTATTATTCGTAATCACTTGAAGATGAGCTTATTATCTTATTATCAACTATGCATAAAAGAAATGTGTAATTATTTTTTATTTTTTTATCATGTCTATGGCTTAGCTGAAATGTTCCACCTGTTTCCCCAGGAAATCTTGGGATGCTTTAGAAGTGTCAAACCAGAAACTGCAGAATCGTTGCCTGTGTTTGGAGTCTGAGGTCCTTGAGAAGGAGGAGAAGCTCCACCTACAGATGGTGGAGTATCAGAAACTAGAAGCAGAGCGAGTCCAGTCCACAGAGGAGCTGAGAGCTGTGGCCTCACACTGGAATGAGAAATGGCAGGGGGTGGCTTTGACCCTGCGCTCCACACAGGCGGTGCTAGAGGAACTCGAGAAGAATGACACCAGAAATAAGGTAAGACTGTCCATCTACCATTCCTTTAGAGAATGACTTTGCATTTGTTTTGATCGCAGTCTAAGATGCACCTAAAACTCTGTTAATTTCAGCTCCAAGATGAAGCTGCACGGCTGGGAACTAAGGTTGAAAAACTGCAGAGAGAGAGGCAGGAAGACAAGTGAGTGGCAACTCATTACCATATGTTTTTTTTAGAGTTTGGGTCCCAGGGAGACACAAAGTCTATCTTTTGGGCCCCAAGATGAAAAGGTGTGGCAACCCCCTGCTGTACATCATACAAACCTAATCAATTACAACAATTGACAAGATATATTTTCCTCCTCAGAGAAGAAATTGAGAGTCTGCTGCAGCACAAAGCTAACATGGAGACTGTGCTGAACAGAGTCAAGGTAGTGTTTCCCTGAAAGCCTTGTGCCATAGCTTTAACATTAGGGCTCAGAAATCAAACTAGACGATGAAGCAGTGATAGATTTGTGTTGGTTATATAATATAACTATACATTTCTTTCCTCCTTCTCCCCTACAGAAGGAATCTGACTCACTGCTAAGGGTGGAGCTTGACGCATGTAAACAAGAGCTGGAGCTGGAGAGGAGCAGGAGTCAGGCGCTGATCCTCAGATGTAAAGGTAAATGTGTCCATCAGTGTGCTCCAGTCCCTCCTTCGTTTCCTGGAGGTAAATGTATTCCTCGTATTCCGTCTGAGCAGTCTGTGGCAACTGTGGAATAGAACTGTTGAAGCAGGCGTCCAACTGAGGAGTATACCTGTTGTTTTCATAATCAAACACAAGGGGGCATTAAAGGATAAATGCACCCCCAAAATAAAAATTCTGTCATACTCAGCCAGCCCCAAGCCTAAGTTGTTGTTTTTTTACCCCACAAAACATTTGTGGAGTTTCACAGCAAAACACTGTTGCAGCATTCACCTAAACAATTGAAGTGATCAACTTTAAAATGTAAAAAAATAAAAATAAATGGGGGGGGGGATGGCGAGATGGCGAGTTGACTTTAAAAAAGACATGATTTGCGCCCTGCTTAATAGCTGAAATTTTCGTGTGCGCGTGTGTGTGTGTGTGTGTGTGTGTGTGTGTGGCCGGCCGCGTGCGTGTTCTGTTGTTCGTTGTCGTGTGACAAATAAAGACGGTTCTTCTTCTTTTTCTTCATGACGACTACATTTTCATTTTTGGGTGAACTTCGTTTAAACTCCTGTGACACTCTTCCATGTGTGTATTTGCAGGCGGGGAAGGTGCGCAGACTCAAGACAAAGAGACAGTGACAGAGTGAGTGAGGCTTATGATGAGCAGAATTTCACATGCATGGTCAGCAAATGTTGAAAATAAAAGTATCTTCTGTCTGTCTGACTGTCTGTCTGTCTGTCCCTCCTTCCTGTTATCTGTCTGAACAGACTCAGTATACCATCCCAGACATCTACAGGATCTATATTATGGCAGACACCTTCAGACTCCAACAGCAGCCAAAACAATATCTCCCAGGTAACAATCAGCTGAAATTTCTTGTTAAACGGCAAAGTGCAGTGAAGAAGAAATTAAGTATCTGAAATACATAATTTCTTCTTCGCCGCACTTCACAACACTGTGCATCTCATACATACATATTATTTTTAATGGACTCGGTAGCATTTTTCATGTGTATGTTACCTATTTCATGCTTAGGTGTGTTTGCAAAGCAGTGAAGTTCAAAGACTGAAGCAGCAACTGGCAGAGAGAGACAAGGAGCTCAAGGGAAAGTATGTCTCTCCTTGACCTATAGCACGATGAATCAGTGTGTCATCTGACCAAGCTATCAAGGATGAAGATGGGTACGGGGGTACGGTGGTGCAGTGGTATGCGCTGTCGCCTCACAGCTCGAAGGTCCTGGGTTTGATTCCCACCTGGGACGCCGTGAACGCTGAAGGAATGCGTGCCCGTCCGCATGTCCCCGAGTGCCCACCGCCCGGGTGGGGTCGTCAAAAGGGCCTTTCTGTGTGGAGTTTGCATGTTCTCCCCGTGCCTCCCGGGGGTTTCCTTCATATAGGAACCCCCTTCACCAAAACATGCAATATCCTGGTTGCTAATGTGGTTCCTCCTCTGGTCGTTAAGGGCGCCTGTTCAGAGGGAGGGGAACTGGTTGGAATAGCGTGAACCTCCCACGTGCTATGTCCTACCGGTGAAGCTTCCTCTGTCAGGTGAAAAGAAGCGGCTGGCTAACTGCTGTCAGGTGAAAAGAAGCGGCTGGCTAACTGCCCATGTCTGGGAGGAAGCATGGGCACACCCTTTCCCCAGATCGGCAGAGGGTGGAGTAGCAACCAGGATAAATAAATTAAGTTAGCACTAATTGGGGGGGGGGGGGTGAAGATGAATGTATGAACTGTAATATAGGAGTATCTAACAGGTTGTCATGCTTACTGTGATGTCATGCGTACTGTGATGTCATGCTTACTGTGATAGGGAACACGCTTTGAAGAGTCTAGAAAGGCTGAGAGAGGTGGAAAAAACGGAGGCACGAGCCAAGATTTCTGCACTGGAGCTCAAGGTACAGTAGCTACAACCTGAACCTGCAGTCGTATTTAGCTATGAATCAAATAGACCAGTGGTTCTCATCGTGGGGTCTGGGGACCACCGGGGGTGGTCCTGGCGGGGATTCCAGGAGGTCCCCAGCAAAATGAATTGTTCAACTTCTTCTTGTAAATTTCATTTACAAGAGAGAATATAGAAGAATTGACTGTTTTGATCATAGTTATTATTTCGTTACCTACAATTACAGATTAGTCATGGATTATTAGATTAGCCATTCATTATGCTATAAATCTTATAAGATATCCTCTCAAAGGCCGCCACCTTGCCCAATTCTGAGATCCAATCCTGAAATGATGGGCCGCCATATTCTATCCCTGCAATCTCTATGATGTCTTCATGGACTTTAGACCAGAAGGTTTGCACCTTTGAGCATGACCACAATGCATGGACCAAGTAGCCTACCTCTCCATCACATATGACTGATCTATTTCTAACCCTCTGTGCACTCTGTCTGATGAGAAGATAATTTATCCAGTACAACAATATCTCCCCTTGCTTTTTTCTCTCTGCCTCTCCCGGTGCAGCTTGTGAAGAGAAAGACCTCTGGAGATGGTCAGGATGATGGGGGTCAAGCAGAGGTCCTGACCACTGACTCACTGAGGGCGCAGCTAGAAGGTAGGAAGTGAGCCTGCTTTGGAAACAAGCTGATGATTGTATTGAGCGGCTGAGGTCTGAAATGATTTCTTCTATCTGGTCTCAGAGAGCAGGAGGAGGACCAACCAGCTGCAGCAGGAGAAGAACCTGGCAATTCCGAGGTTGCAAACACTACGGCAGCTTTACCTGGTAAACGCAATAAACAAACAAAAACAGTTGAACGGTTTAAAGATGGCCTTCTATGGTAGTGAAAACAATAAATTGTAGCCTTTCTTGTCCACAGGGTAAAGATGAGAAAACATGTCCTGAAAGCAAGACCGATAAAACTGTCTGTCTACTTAATCCAGAGCAGGATAAACAGAGGAGGCTGCTCACGGAGCAGGTATACTGTAGCTACAGTGCATACCAAAACAAGTTGATTTTATTATCTGTTGAAAATGTCAAGAGAAATGCTTCATATGAGGAATCTATTTTAAACACGTCTGTAGCTAAAGAGCCTGTTTAAGGTCCGAGAAGTAGGAGGACAGGAGCTGGAAGAGGTGGATGACAGATCGGCAGCAGCAGCAGCTCAGACCGGCTCACTGCAAGACTGGGCCCTCAAGACTAAAGTTATCAAGGTAAGAAGGCGATTGTTTTATTTGGGTAAATCTAAAGTGAAAAATGTGAGGGTCATGACCAACAAACATTGATAGCTATGCAAAATCATGTGCCATAACGTGCAAGTCCCCCCCCCATTCAGGATGCACTGGACAGCCAGAGGTGTCGACAGCAGCTGCTGGAAACAGGAGGGAGGAACCGACAGCAGAGGGCAGGTTTGATGACGGTGTCCGAGGAGGAAGAGGACACAGACCAGCCAGAAGGCGAGGAGGGAGAAGACACAGACCAGCCAGAAGGAGAGGAGGACACAGACCAGCCAGAAGGGAGGAGAGAAGAGGAGGGAGAGCTGCAGGAACGAGCTCACCCAAAGCAGGACTTCCACAACCACCAGGTTAGAAACGTAAAGTGGGCGGCCTAAGAGAAAGGCCGCAGATTCACGCTCCTAAAATAGCCAGTGTGTACATCAGTACTCCGTTGTCCCATTGAACTTGGCATTTAGCAACCCATCAAACCTACACACCAGCCTGTATCTACCTGCACACACTCATACCTGCAACCCCCACATCCACCACACATTCGTCAGAAACATCCTTATTTGTCCAATGGCATGTCTAAATAATAACTTCATGTCTGCACCTCATTAATGGCATGATTGTGGCATACTCTGATTATATTCAGAAATGAACAGAGGCACTGGGGGCTCACCTGGAAGAACGTGTACCACAAAGGCTTAGCCCTTCGCGCGGCCGCCCCGAGGTTCGAATCTGACCCGTGGTCCTCTGCCGCATGTCATCCCCTCTCTCTCTCTCCACCTCTCCCATCTGCCCACTGTCCCATCAATAAAGGCAAAATGGTCAAAAAAATGATCTTTAAAAAAAGAGGCCCTCATTCATCAGGATTGTGTTTCACATGCAAAACACACATGTGCAGCCAGCACACTAATCCCAGCTTCCGCTTTATTCAAAGAGTGCATGACTCCATCAGTTCTATGACTCTAATCTCACATTATATGACTCTTTCTACTCTGTCAATAAGCGGATTTGAAGCGGAGGAGTGACATGCTCAAAAAGCACGGCTGGAACACACGCAAGAGAGATAGATAGGCATATGACTTACAGTACATTACAGTAATTACAGCCCAGACCCCGTCCTTACCACATGATGACATACAAAACAAAGTTTCAAATAGACATGTCGGTAACATCCGGTCACAACATGATACGGGCTGTCTCAAAGTCCTCAAGAAGTCAATTCAAGCACATGCTTCCTCCGATACATGTGCAGTGGCTTCCTCCGATACATGTGCAGTAGTCGCCAGCCGCTTCTGTTCAACCTGACAGCGAAGAGTTTCACTGGCAGGACGTAGCACGTGGGAGGATCACGCTATCCCCCCCGACACGGCCAATTGTGCCTGTATGGACACCCGACCAAGCCGGAGGTAACACAGGGGCTCGAACCTACGACCCTCGTGTTGGTAGGCAGGGAATCTACCACTGCACTACCCGGCCGCCCTTCATTTCCCTTTATCTACCTGTGCTTTCCATCTCTCACATGTGTAAGAATACCTAGAATCCATTTGGGTACACAATTTTAGTTTTTTCCCCCATTTACACAGCTTCATCTAGCTATGTTGTAACTATGTTCCACTTGTTGTTTCTCACGATTTAGGCAAGTTAAGGTTCCTGCAGCCCATCCAGGGCTTTCACACTGCTGCTCCACAGCTGCCTGCAGAAAGAGCACCAGAGAAGTCTTCAGGTCCATCACACCGTCCAGGGGATAAGTCTTCAGGTCCATCACACTGTCCAGGGGATAAGTCTTCAGGTCCATCACACTGTCCAGGGGATAAGTCTTCAGGTCCATCACACTGTCCAGGGGATAAGTCTTCAGGTCCATCACACTGTCCAGGGGATAAGTCTTCAGGTCCATCACACTGTCCAGGGGATAAGTCTTCAGGTCCATCACACTGTCCAGGGGAGAAGTCTTCGGGTCCATCACACTGTCCAGGGGATAAGTCTTCGGGTCCATCACACTGTCCAGGGGATAAGTCTTCAGGTCCATCACACTGTCCAGGGGAGAAGTCTTCGGGTCCATCACACTGTCCAGGGGATAAGTCTTCAGGTCCATCACACTGTCCAGGGGATAAGTCTTCAGGTCCATCACACTGTCCAGGGGATAAGTCTTCAGGTCCATCACACTGTCCAGGGGATAAGTCTTCAGGTCCATCACACTGTCCAGGGGATAAGTCTTCAGGTCCATCACACTGTCCAGGGGATAAGTCTTCAGGTCCATCACACTGTCCAGGGGATAAGTCTTCAGGTCCATCACACTGTCCAGGGGATAAGTCTTCAGGTCCATCACACTGTCCAGGGGATAAGTCTTCAGGTCCATCACACTGTCCAGGGGATAAGTCTTCAGGTCCATCACACTGTCCAGGGGATATGTCTTCGGGTCCATCACACTGTCCAGGGGATAAGTCTTCAGGTCCATCACACTGTCCAGGGGAGAAGTCTTCGGGTCCATCACACTGTCCAGGGGATAAGTCTTCAGGTCCATCACACTGTCCAGAGGAGGCTGACTGGCAGGGGAAGCTGCCCTCCCTCGGTCCAGATGGAACATTCCTGGTTCGGCTTGTAGATATCTGTAGCCCGGATGAAGATGATGAGGAGGAAGAGGATAAGCCAGGCACATCCTGAAGACTCCAGACAAAAGTGTGGAGGCCTCTGCTATAGATAAGCCCATACACAGGCAGCTCACAAGGGGGCGTTGAAGCAGCCAGCTTGGTGGCTTTTAGAATATAAACATAAGAATCAGGCAGAGATTTTTTAAACATCAAAGGCACATTGGGGACTAACCAAATTCACATTAATCATCTGATAACATATGACATTTGATGGATGTTTTTAAACCATAAGTCAATGTGATGTTTTTGTACTCATGTCAATCTAACAGCCTTAAGAGAAAATCACACAGTGATGCAAAATAAAATGCAATGACAACAGTTTTATTTCAGATGGTAGTCTGAAATAAATCACCAAGCTATGAAAAAGACTTTAGGCAGAACCTAAAGAAGTGTGTTTTATTGATATAACATGATACAGTTATCATAATTTGGAATATGCCTTTTTCACAGCAGCCATTTTGTGTCTAAAGGGCAGGGTAAACACAGGTGCAACCAAAACATGAATGAGAACCCCAGCACTGAAACACCCAAATGGATTGGAAGTTGAAAGCCCTCAATGTTTTTGGTTGCACCTGTGTTTACCCTGCCTTTTAGACACAAAATGGCTGCTGTGAAAAGGGATTGAACTAGCGCAATCGTGTTCAATAGGATATTTCTGGATGCAGACCATATCACTAACCTTTATGCTTTTCTTCTGTAAATATATACTGGAAGAGACCGAATGCTTCTTGTTCCATCTAGTCACCATCATTAGTAATGACCCATTTTTGCTTGAAAAGTGACATGCAGAATTGTGCACAGTAGTCCAGTGGGTTTGCAATGGCAATGTTTTATAACAACCTTATTCCAGTGTAGGCCTACTAACCCGTGTTTTATGGAAATGTACTGCATAGCACATACAGGTAAATAAAATTGTATTTTATAATGTAAATTATATTTACGTTCTATTGTCCCACCTTTCTAAGCACTTTATATGTGCATTTACAATACTTTCCCATAAGCTGGAATAAAGCCATTGTAAAGTATCCACCTCTAAATGCTTAGATAGCCACCCACCATCAGATGGGCAGCACCACTAAAGTCTGTCACTTGATATAGCTGAGCACAGCCCCCAGGATTCCCAGGCTTTATATGCTACAGCGCATGACCCATTTTGGATTTGGGCCATTCCAGTGCCCACAGAGTCAGACTGGGTTCACCTCTCTCACCCACTGGGGCACAAACCAGGTTTGACAGCACAGATGTCCCGGTCTAAAGAGGTTCTGGTTGCACAGGGTGCCAACGTGCCCGCTCCACCTGGCCCTGGCTGCACACGTCGGTCCAGTGTGCACGTCCTGCCTCTGGAGCCTCCGAGTCCGAACCGATGAGGACGCGACCGAGCACGTGGCTCTTTGACCGGACCCGATTCTGTCACACAAGAGAGGAGCCGGAATGATGAGTTATGTTCTTTTAATTTGCTCGGTAGGGCAATTAAAATGCAGATATTCATCTGACTATTTACTGAATACATTATGCTTGCAATAAAGTCGTAATCTGAAGTCTAAAGATAATATGCTGTTTGTAATATCTAGTCAAATGTGTAGTATGGATATATGATGTATGTAACCTATGTTGTGTGTAGATATTATGATGTAGTATAGTGATGATGATGCTATGTAAACCCCTTTGAGACATGTCTGTGTGATAAGGGGCTATAAAGATAACTGAACTGCAAATGCAAACTTCCAAAGCAATTCTTACCTGCATGATGATGAACTCCAGCATCAGGGGCAGATGGCTAATGCCCCCTGGAGGAAGGTCAAAGAAGAAAGGAGTATTCCACACACTGCTGGACATTGCATTTGTTTCTCTCCTGCCAATCAGCACTCCCTCATGACGCAGATTGATCAGCAGCTGGTAATCTGTAGACAGGTACACAGACATCCTACAACTCCATTGATTGAACAACATTCAAACCAGAGCCGTATAGATAGAAGAGTCCCGACATCTCCATTCACTCCAATGGACCAGTTTTTTACTCTCAAGAGTTCCAGGAAGTAAGGTCCTGGATTAAGCAGCACTGTCGAGTTGCAGCAAAATAGACAGTTTGTGTTGTACTCTGAAAGGGTTCCCTCCCCCCCCTTGAATCAAATTGTACATTATCAGCTTTATTTTAGCATGCAAAAGTAGCACGAGACCCATTCCTGGCTGTTCATTGGCTAATGAGTCTCGCATTTTGGTCCTCCATGAATCATTTTAGATTTAAAGCATACAATATTTCCGTTGAACTATGAAGTTTTTGCACACACAAAAAGTTTTTTTTTTCTCCACTGCTCTAGAGGACACTAATTCAAACATGAACATTTCAAACTGTTCATATGGCAGATGTCAAAGATAAAAAAAACAAAAACAAGACTTGACCTTAATACCATGAGCTCAAGCTATGTCTTTAACTGTGGTCAGTTAGTTCTACAGCAATTTATCCCCAAATATACATTGAGTTATTTGATCAAATTTCAGATGGAGGAAGTGTTGAAAAATTACTTGATATAAGGCTAACAAAAATATAAATCACACACACACCACCTATTCTCACGTACATACTGATACAGTATCGGGTATAAACTGGACAAAGGATGTGTAAAAGAAGAAGATAATACCATTTCCAATACATAAACCCAGAATTTTATGACCAGAAACATGAAGAATGTGATAAATATGTGGCCAAGTCATGTCGATGTGACATACTGAAAAAGAAATAGATCATGTAATGGCCGTGCATTATGTAAGATCTGCTTGTCTGAAGAAAAAAAATCTGCATAGACAGGCAAATGCAGAGCATGAGCAGAGATCTAGACGCTGGAGAGGATTGGAACATTTTCTGGGGGATTGTGAATAGTAAGGGATTAAATCACAATGTCATTAAAAAAGAGGATGATCTCCTGGCGCATTCAGATCCTGTAAGACATCATTTAATCCTCCAACATTAAAAGCAAACATGGGGACTTGCTTTGAAAAGCAAAAGTCAGTTCTGCCCAGGCAGCTTATATAATGTATCTATGTCCTTAACCCATTGATACCTGATGCAGCATTTGTGTGTGTATCCCTTTAAGACCGCGAACCGCGTTAACGCGGTTCACGGTCTTAAAGGGATACGCACACAAATGAGGGATATACACGCAAATGCTGCATCAGGTATCAATGGGTTAAGGGATCCTTTGGTAAACATACTGTACAGTTTGTCTCCTGGTTGCCATACATACTGATGACATCAAAAGTTGCTTTTACCTGATGCTGCTGGCATATGAGTGAGGGTGGCTAGGTTATCTGCTCTGAGGACCATGGCTTTGATGCGGTGGGCCAGAGTCTGATACTGAAGCAAAATGAAGAGCTGACCTAAGATCTGTGGTGGGCAGCTAAGCCCCCTGCTCATCAGTGCATCCTGCGAGTTCAGACGCTGGAGTCAAAGGGCACACGTTCAGAGCAGAGAGAACATGTTCAATCAGGAGATGAAGAATGAAGAGGCTGGTGCTTTGAAATGTGCCAAGTATACTATACTAAGTATACTAAAGAAAATACTCTTCACTACAGGATACTAGCAAAACAAAAAACAAAAAAATAATTTTCTCCCTTATCTTCTGCTTTCAAAACGGTTTCCATGGTAATGGTCTTTTCAGCACATTACCCTAAATCTCCGTGCATCTTCATCATAAAATAATCTCCCCCGCACAGATGTGAATTCAGTCCAGCATTACCTTTTTGAGCATCCTCTTGCTCGGACTAAGCTCTTTAGTGAAGTGAAATGGATGATCTGCTCTCCAGTCTGTTCCTCCACACTGGGCCTCCAGCTCGCCCAGTGTGGAGCCTCTCTGGCTCAGCACTTCCTGTGTGTATAGAGCTATTCTGAGGACGCACTTTTGGAGCTCCCTAACAGAGCTCACCTTCAGAACCAGCACCAGGCTGTGGGACTCGGGGCCGCTTTGGACGGAGGAGGCCCGCATAGGACAGGGGTACAGAGGGGGCAGGCTTCCCAGCACAGACACTTCCTCCAGGCTGTGGGGCGTCCCAGCGAGGCCGAGGACAGTCACAGTCAGAGTTTGCTGCTCCGCAGAGAAGGCCACAGTGAAGTGGAGGCAGGGGTTCGGTGAGGTCGGCTGTCTGCAGCCGGCAACTGAGCCATACCACAGTGGAGCCAGTGGGATGGGTTCCTCGGCCACAGCAGGGCCGGTGAGTCTGCTCTGCTCGCTGTGAGAGATACCGTCACCAGTCACCGTGCAGCGTCTCTCTAGGACCCTGCGCGTTTTGGACAACAGTCCCAGTTTGGGAAATACGGGCAAGGAGTGCTTCCTCGTTCCTTGGCTGTGACCTATGGGTTTATAGAGGGGGGGCGTCGGCGGCGGGGTGCTGAGGCGGCGCAGGGAAAAGTAGGACTTGGGGTGCTCCTTCCATCCAGAGGACGCACAGGCACGAGAAGGACACGACAGAGGGGTTAATTCACCCTCAGAAGGGGCGGGGCTGCTGAACGTGGAGGGAAACTCCACCATATCTCCATCCAGCGCTGCCTCGTATCGCTGCCCGGCCGCCGTTGTGTCCGCCGAGAGGGGCGAGTTCTGGGCGAGGGCGATGGGTTCGGCGGCGGGAGCTGCTGGTGACGTCACAGGCTCTTTGTCATTCGATGGACAAATGTCGCTGTTCCTCCAGCACAGAATACATCCCAGGATCAAACACAGGCAAAAAACTATCAGGCCAACGAAAAGCAGAATCTGGAGATGAACTGGAGACATAAGAATTAGAATTTTATGCCAGTTAGATACCAACAGTTTAAAAACACTGATATAATTAATTCTCATGCAACACCTGGATTACATGAGAACACAGCATATTGCTACTATATTTAATTAAATTACAAATGAGTTAACAATTTGGACACACCACCATTTCCTGTATTACCATTTTCTACATTTAATTTTTAGAATAATGGAAAAGACATCAAAACGATTAAATAACACAAATTTAATTCACAAATGGACGATGGAAAGGCATTTAAGAAATTCATACATAGGCATAAACATCAATATTGATATGCCTAAGAATCCGATTTCAAGCATTTTTAAGCATAAGCCTGTAGAACAAAATGGCTTTAAGGTCATGGAAAACATAGTATATTCTATCGGTGTCCAAACTTTTGACTGGTAGTGTACTTGTGCATATGAACCAGATGAGCTTCACATTTCGAAATTGTAAAACCATACCTTCTAATTGTTTGGTGAAAAGAACCTGCACCAGAAGCCAGAAGAACAGTATGACCATGATGCCCTCGATCATGCCCTTACAGCAGAACAGCAGCACAGACTGCCAGAGCGGCTGACCAGGGTACTCGTCATCATGGTACGGCATGGTGCTGCCAGGGTGTCTGTCTGAGCTTCTCCTGAGGGTAGATCCACAGAAACACACAGGAGCGAGGACAGTTCACTCCATCTCCAAATCCCTCTACAGAGGATCATTTGCTCGGCCGATGAAAATGCATTCTGGCTGAAAGACGCTGAAAAGACCCCGTAGTTTCAATCCAGTTTCCGCATATATTGGTGCTTCAGAGGATCAGTGTAAGCCATTGTTTTTGGGAGAACGCCACACAGGCGCACAAACCAAACGTCCGCACGCGCTCCCATCAAAACACTGTGCATATTTAGCATCACAAGGTTCCACTTTTGTCTTAGCAACAAAGTCAAACGATGAGTAAGATGGAACCTGCACATTACGTGGAGTTCATTTCTTTCTCATATAGGATGATGGAGCGGCTCCCCACAAGGTTATAGTCAAGCACCCAGTAGCAGCTGAAGCGTTTCTTCCTGGTTGAAGGCTGGAAGATGATCGTCTTGCAGGGTCCCAACTCTCCTCTGTGTGGTTCCTTTCGGTCTTGTGCCAGGACAGTGATGCCCCTCATCTACAGACAGACCAAGTCATCTTTCGCCCTGGGAGGGGCGGGGCCTGTGGGCAGCGACGCCCATCTCATAATACTTTACATGCCTGCAGCATCTTCCCTCTCTACTGTCCCAGATGCCAATCCAGCAGAGTCACTATAGAATGTCTATCCCAACAGTAAATCCTGTGGCCCATCCCCCGCCCACAAGCTGTTTCTCCCATTAGTATAGGCTACGTCAATGGGTCTGCTGCACACCAGAGAGTTCAGGAATTAACTCGGTACAGACTCTCACTTCCTCTCCCAATGATTCACTATATAGCTTTTGCTCTTGATCCGCTTGATTTCGCTTGGGCGTGAAATATGAAGAACGTGAAAACTATTAGATCAGGATTGTTATCCATTCAACTCTCAGAAACCATTTCTATATAGTCGCTAGCTTTGTTCCTCACTGCTCACTCAGTTTAGGTTCCTGGAGATTAGTTCAACAGGTTTGACATCAAGATGATGGTCAATAATGGAAATCAATTAGCAAAAAGTTGCAAATGTATGAATGTTAAATAGCCCTGAACTTGAAATGGCTTCTGCACAGGAGGCAATGCTACCCCCATCTGGCCATGCCCATACTGGACATGTTTTTCTATGACATTTCATGCCACACATGTTCGAGCCTCAACACTCCAATGAAAATGATGATAAGACATAAGAAATTAAAGGGGGAGTAAGCATGCCACATAAAATCCTGATCGTCCTTTAAATATTCCAACTGCATAAATATCTAGATTTCTTAGATAAATTTTATCCTTCAGCCAATTTCCATAAATGCAAAAGCAGTAAAGATCTACCAACAACACCAACACTGACTCCGTGGAAATCATTACACACAAGTTGTTTTTTATTCCTCATGGCCATGTCCATATAGGAAATACATTAAGCAAAGACCAAAACAGGCTTTAACATCAAGACTTGTCGAGTTCAGAGACATTTGTTTGCATTGAGAGATATGATAATGTCTACTTGATTGTCCAAATGTTCTTCAGCACAAATTATGCAGATTATGCTGCATTAAGTCTTACATATCTCTGTAAAAGAGTGAGGTAGCGCTGTTTCAGTGTTCAAATGTCAACATGCTCTTCGGATCAAAACTTGAGGTCATTAATTAAAGATACATTCTCTGTGTTTGGGTACAGTATAAAATACAACACAACACAGCAATACAGTATACAGTACAACAGTGATGAGCGAACACACAGTGCGGAGTCCACCCTGGTCCAGAGAAAATTCCTGAGAAAAGTTACTTCCCACTATGGAAAGTCAAATGAGGTAACTGTTCTATCACTTCCACTTCAGATACGTTTCCAGCAGAAACCTTGCATTTCAAATTTTGCTGTAATGAGGATGGATGTAATGAGTTTCATAGCTTGCCTTTGAGACCAAGCCAAATCATTAAAGGATGGGTTTACCGATGGGGAATATGAATATATATTAATTCTTAAAAAATCTTAAATTTCGAATCCGTTGAAATTTTTGAAATTGCTTGTTCACAGCCAGAGAAAAAAATAAATGAAAAAAAAAAAAAAAAAAAAAAAAAAAAAATTGGGCCAGGTGACGCGTTTCGCGTCGAAACGCGTCACCTGGCCCATTTTTTTTTTTTTTTTTTTTTCATTTTTTTTTCCCTCTGGCTGTGAACAAGCAATTTCAAAAATTTCAACGGATTCGAAATTTAAGATTTTTTAAGAATTAATATATATTCATATTCCCCATCGGTAAACCCATCCTTTAATTGTGCAGTGTAAAATGTCCAAATCAAAGAAAAGAATCCAACCAAATCCTGTTCGATATTTTTCCGAATTCCGAGATACAAGCTTTCTGCGGAACACTGAAAACATAATCCTATCCCAAATGTTCCAAACCAAATGTTCACTAGGCGGGATACAAAATGGCTGCTGCAAAATGGTCACAGATGGGAGCTATCACATCAAGCCATGGCCTTTCTTTTGGTCTTCATTAGCTGCACTTTGACAACTAAGTTGTTTTGTTGATGGCTATGGAAAGTGATGGATGCTATTATATTGTAGATAGCTAGAGAGCATTGACACTCACCATGCTCTTTTCTGCTCTAAAGACGCTTTTGAACAAGCCTTTCGAAGCAAAGCCCTTTAGACATGAATATATGGCTACATCTCAAAATAGCTTCCAACAGGCACTAAGGTAAACTGTTAACCTGAATCTCCATTTAATTCATTTGAAAAGCCTTTAAGGTCAAATATATCAATGTCCTCCTGATAAGATTCTCATTTAAAGCACATTATGTTGTCAAAAATAATGGGAAAAACAACACAACAGAGTTCTAACTGCTTTGTGTGTTCGCTGATTTCCCCAAATGACTGCATTGCTTAAGTGTACAAATGGGAAGCCAAATGTGTACAACTAATTTAGATATCAATAGACAGTCCTTAGTTGTTGTCTGTCAAGAGAGGTATGTGTATATATATATAGCACTCAATTATTTCACTAAGGACAGATTTAAATGCCAGGAGTGAGCCTTAACTTGGTCCCTTTGAGGAAGAGGAGGATGAAGAGGAGGGGCTATGTGAGGAGAGGGCGCTGAACCCGCTTGTTCCTGCAGGGGTGATGGTGTGCGACGCCACAGCAGCAGCAGCAGGTGACTTCTGGGCAAACAGCGTTCCTGCAGTGGAAGAAGAAGAAGAATGCCTTCATTGAATAGTTGGACAATGAAATGTCGTCACTCCAGGGAGAGCCAATCCGCTGTGTGTGCCAAAAAACTAGGGGTGCCAAAAATAATCGATTCACAAATGTCAAAAATCGATTATTTAAAAATAATAATAATAATATATATATATTTTTTAATAATCAAATAAAATATAATGGAAGTACATGCAGTTGTTTATTTTAATTATGGATCATAATACAATGCAATTCCAAATGCACTTTTATTTTAAAAGTAGCCACACAGTGAGAAAAAAGAAAGTGAGAAAAAATAAATCATGTTTTGTGGAAAAAAGTGATGCATCGATTTAAGATGCATCGAGATGCATCGATAATCGTAATCGAATCGAATCGTAGCCCTCTGAATCGTAATCGAATCGAATCGTGAGGCCAGTGAAGATTCACAGCCCTAGCACGCACCACCATGTTTCAGGAGTGCTGCTAACCCTAACATACATGTCTTAGTGCTGCTAACCCTAACATACATGTCTTAGTGCTGCTAACCCTAACATACATGTCTTAGTGCTGCCGTTATGCAGTTGTGCGGTGGTAGCATGGAGGGGGGTGTTTCCAGGACGCTGGATTACACCGTTAAGCCTTCTTGAGGTGTCGTGGGCCTAACTTAACGAAACGTCGGTGAAGGAAGGTGCCCACTTGAAAACCCCAATGACATGCTTCATACTGCTGTTGGCTAGGGTAGGTAACTGGTGATTTGTGTCTTGTTTATTGGTTTGTTAGCCTGTTAGCTTGTTTTATTCTGGATTGGGCTTCTAAATGTGTTTTTCCTCGGATTTTGGCACATGGGATAGTAACATCTTGTCCTGTGTATTACGGTAATTAATAATAATACTAACCCTAACATACATGTCTTTGTTGGGGGATAAGAGTATAGTGAAAAGCAGAGGCAAACTAGCTGTTATTATCAGGGATGCAAGGTCACAGAGAGTGAAAAAGCTGACAGATACCAGGGCAGACATAAAACCACTTAGACATTCTCCTATTTTGGGATGAAAAAGGTGACCATCACCTAAAGGTGACTAGTTTGCATCCCTGATTATGCATATGACTAGCTTGTCACTTTTTGCAGAATTTGCACAATTGATTGCTCGTTTTATTTCTCCCTTTGGAATTTTGAGGAAATCGTATTGTCTATTTTTGTCCCATCTACCACCATTAGATGTGACCGTTTCTGCTCATGCACTGGTTTCTGCCAACATGCCCAAAGACACTTGCTTACTACCAGCTGTCAAACCAAACACAGAGGCCATATTTGCATTAACAATTGACTCACCTGAGTAAAGGGTGCCGTTGACTTCCACAGATACGCTGATACTGGCAGCTCCGTTGGTGGAGATGCTCAGCGACAAGTCCTGTTTGCTTTCTGTGGCTGAAGGGAGAAAACACTCCGTGTCATGGACTTTCCCCAACATCATGGTCGGTAATGTTGAGGGGACCAAAGAGAGCCAAAGTGAGCCAAAGTGAAACGTCACTCCCTGCTTTCTCCCTGTACCAGCCAGCGCTGCGAAAAATGTGAATGGCGGTGGACGGAGAATAAGGTTACTTTTTTGATCCCGTTTGAATTGTGCCATGGGGGTGCCAACGTTAATTTTGATCATTTAAAACATAACTTTGCATGTCAAGAAAGTCGCAGTTTGTCGCCAAACTGTTGCACTAGAAGTTATCAATCAGAAAGACTAACTACATACACTGTCGCCTAAGTGACGTCACTTTCTCTACCGGCAAAGCTGAAGACCGGCGACATGCCACGAGCTTCCACGAGCTGTCGTTTTTATACGAAACTAACCCCTACGTTTCAGTTTGACGACAAACTGTGACTTTCTTGACATGCAAAGTTATGTTTTAAATGGACAAAATTAGCGTCCCCCCCCCCCCCCCCCCGTGGCACAATTCAAAAGTGACCTTATTCTCCATCCACCGGCGTTCATATTTTTTCGCAGCGCTGGGTACAGCGAGAAAGCAGGAAGTGACGTTTCACTTTTGGCTCTCGGCGTCTGTGTAGTCAGAGTGACTGAGTGCTAAACCCACCGTGGCCGTTGTTCAGTTTGAGGTTCATCGGGTTGAAGTGAGAGGCCATGGCCAGGAGGTTCTGCTGGAAGGCCTGCTGCATAAGACGCTGCTGCTCCTCTGCCAGCCGGGCCATGTTCTTCCTGTCCGGCCCGTCGGCCGCGTGGACCACCCCGGCGCCGCTGCGCTCCAGCTTCTCCCGGAGATGCTCCAGGGTGGCAGCTTGTGCCAGCTGCTGCTGCTGTCCCAGTGCCAGCGCCATGGGCAGCCGGCTGGGTAACATGGGCATGGACATGTCATCTGATGGGAGCAAATCAGAGAGACAACTGTTACAAATGTCATAAGAAAATGTGCAGGACACAGGAAAGCAACATTGGAAAAAACAGTGGGAAAAAAACAGGAATCTTCTTTTAGAAATAAACAACACTGTATAAACCTGAAAATCCTGGGACAGACAAAAAACAACATCTGTCTCAATTTACATTTTCGCAGAGTTTGTACCGAGTCGTTATCGATCTTCTAAACGTGTGGGGGGCGGGACGTTTACAGCACATGTACTGTACCCCACTGTACCCCACTGCACCCCACGTCCACTTGGTTCATCACAAAGTAGTCACACTGAACAGACGTAAGGCAGCAGGCAGCTCAATCATGGCTCAATAATATGAGCAAGTTGAAAGCTGCTTTAAGAATCGTAAGCATCGTCTAATGTACTGTTTAGATGTACAACGTTGGAACAAACATTTTGAAACTCATCGATTCATATTAGGCAAAAATAATAATAATAAGATTGAGAGTGCCACTAATTTTGAGATGCAACAGAAAATACGACAGATTTCAGATCTGTACCACTAAGGCCATGTTCAGACTAGGAGGCCAAATCTGATTTGTGAACTTTAGTGACCTATTAACTCATTAAGTGCCATAGACGACCTAACTCGTCTTACATAATCCAGCGCTTAAGTGCCAAGGACGAGCTAACTCGTCTTACATAAACATTTATTTTTTTTGACGGTGGGACATCAATCAACCCCTTTTACATCTTCGAGATAACTATTTGGAGCAAGAGCATGTGTGTAATCTATTTTACCGACCACTAAGTGGCGACAGAGACAGAGAGAAGCCACAGCCACGGGACCCAAAAGCCACGGGACCAAAAGCAGCCGCCTCCCGCGGAAATGGCTTGGCGATTTTACAGTCAGAAGCCCGGAGACACACACACAGAACGGACAGAGATCCCTTCCCCCCAGAGCCGCGGAGCAACGCGCGAACACACACACACACACACACACACACACACACACACCGCGGGAGCAAGCCATTCAAGGAAATGGCGACGCGATTTTACAGTAATCCATTTCAGACTCGTCTTGCCCGACAGGCAGACAGGCAGGCAGGCAGCAGCAACGCGCTTCTGACACGCCCGCTGTTAGAGCCAGGAGGAAGGAGGAGAAGACACACGGAGGGAGGAGTTTGAATGAGAGGGGTGTTTCCTGTTGTTATGGAGGAAATTACTGTTCAAAACTATTGTTTAGAATGTCTGACGGTCTTACTGATGCCAAAAATGAATGGTTAAAGTGACTGTTTCACAAAAAGCCATTTATCTCTGAATAAATTTCCAGACGCTGAAACCATGCTGTACTCAACGGCTAATATCTACATAACTACTAACTCTGCAAACTAACTCTTTTAGACAGAGAAAGCACACATTCTATTAGTTATTTTTAGATGATTGGTGTTCATGAATTCTTAACAGAAAAGAATCCTCGGCTGTTCTAAAATGAGCCAGAATCGTCAAAAACACCCCTGGCACAACTTACCTACAGGAATGAAAACATGGCTGGCACTCAATGTGTTAATGATTCTATCCAGATTGGCTTTATGAGTCTGGACGCTCCAAGTCTGATTTGTGTCACTTGTCCCAAACCACATATGGAGGTCTGGATACACAGATCCGACTTGAAAATCAGATTTGTGGCAGTGCGGACACACTCCCAAATCAGATTTGGGAAACCAATCAAGATAATGATGATGAATGACTTTATCAGCAAATCAGATTTGCCTGTAATGTGAACATGGCCTAAGTTTTGAAGGTCAATTAGACCCCCTTCCCCCCCGCTTTTTGGTTTTGTTTTTGCTTTTTGGCTAGGGAGACAATCAAATTCAAATCCAATACAAATTGCAACATGGATGCGCACACTTCCACATACCTGCATTTCTCTTGAAAGATGGGCTGAGGGATGAACTGAGACCGTTGTGCCGGGCGGAGGAGCTTTGCATCTTGGGGGAAGACAGCAGGGAGTGGGGGGCGGAGCTGGGGGAGGGAGAGAGCAGGGAGTGGGGGGCGGAGCTGGGGGAGGGAGAGTAGCGGTACAGGGTGCTGCTGTAGGTCGGGCGCCGGCCCTCTCTGCGGTTGCTGTCGATGGCCGCCTGGAGCTCACCTGGAGAACTCAGCCCCTTCTTCTCACACTCAAATCCGTACAGGTACTTCATATACCTACATGGAACGGTTTCATAATCATCTTGACTGACATAGCACTTCTCAAACACAGTTACAAAACACTGTAGAAGAGACATAGCACTTCTCAAACACAGTTACAAAACTGTCATAAAAAGTCATCATTAGACAATAGCAAGTCTATTAAAAATGTGTTTTAGAAGAGATTTAGGGGCACTTTACACGAGGACGGTTTCCTATGGTGACGGGGAATTATTGTATCGTTAGTGCCTCCCTTTTAGACGGCGACGGCGAATTTGGGCTTAGGAAACGACACATTTTGAAACCACCCTCCAGAGTGAAATTCTTGAGGACGCTTCCCGCTGATCGCTCCATGTGATCGCTTGAAGACGGCTCATTTCAGGAACTCTGACGTGCCTGCACACGCGACACACGCGATTACGTCATAGCCGTGCGCGAGTTGGCAACCATTTTCAAAATAAAACGTCAGTATGAATGAAGTTTGGCAACATTCAGAATTAAGCTACACTGCGGCCAACTTCAGTTACATGTTCAGAACGTTACTGCTGCGAGGAGCCGATGGCTGTACCCGGTCGGCATTTAACGTTAGTTACAAAAGCACGTCGACAGTGTTTTCTCACTACCAGTAGCAGTAGGGTTTGACAAGTCACAGTCAGCGCTCCCGGTCCTCGCTGCTCGTTAAAGATTTCCAATAGGCGTTATTCTGATCAACTGGTCACATATGTGTTACGTTCTCACCCGACAAATATTAAAACTTTAAACAGTTTGGGGTTTATTTTAGCTTGAAAACAGCTTTTTGGCAAGTCTAAATGACTGTGGTAGGCGTACTCTACTTCCGGGTTTAAAACCGGAAAAACGATTACGAAATGACGTCATGCAGAAGCGTCCTTGTATGGGCAAAGAATAAGGTGATCACACTGCCACCTAGTGACCTGGCATGTACATTATGGCGTTTTAAAAATTCAACAGCGCTCATGTAAACGGGGAGAAGGTGTGAAGGAAAAGGTGTGAAGGAAACGCTATTGTGTCGTTTCTTCCAGAAACTGTCCTCGTGTAAAGGGCCCCTTAAAAGACCATGCTTTGGAAACCACTTGAATACTGCTGAGGGGTTTTATCACTTATCAAAATGTCACCCCCTCTATCTCAATTAGACTTGCACACATAGCGTGAATGACTCTAAACTAATCTGAGAGCGAGAAAAAATGGTGGGTTTATTGATCTATTCTATATGATCAAATTACTTTGCAAAATTATTGTAAAGGTGTAAAGGTTTTGTCTCAGTAAGCAGTGAGGAAAGTTCTAGAAAAACATTAAGATTTCAGCTCATGCATCTACTGCCTGCCATGCTGCTATGAGTGCATAATCAATTCAAACGTTACAAAAATTAAGAATAAAGTCACTGAGGTTGTGAAATTAAACGTATAACATTACCAGAGGAGCTTCTGCACTTCACAAGGTATTTGTTCTAGCGGTGGGAGCATTGTTCATAATATATATATATTTTTTTGCCCAGCTGAATTCTGTCCAGCCGCTTCTTTTCACCCGACAGCGGGGAGCTTCACCGGCAGGACGTAGCAGGTGGGAGGATCACGCTATTCCCACCAGTTCCCTTCCGCCCCAAACAGACGCCCCGACCGACCAGAGGAGGCGCTAGCGCAATGACCAGGACACATGCCCTTAATCCGTCTTCCAACCCGCAGACACCGCCAATCGTGCCTGTATGGATGCCCCACCAAGCCGGAGGTACGGTAACACGGGGGCGCGAACCTGCGACCCTCATGTCGGTAGGCAGGGAATCTACCGCTACACTACCCGAACGCCCAAGCTGAATTCTGTTTGAAGGTGGATCCCTTTTCTTAAAAAAAAAGAAAAAACAGCACCAACAATTGCAGAGAGACACCTACTGAGTGCGCAGGGTGAAGGCGGCACTGGTGATGGAGGTGGGGAGGTTGAGACCCTTGGTGATCTCTCTCCAGATCTTCTTGTTGATGACCTCCACCAGGCCCCCCTTGTCCGTCACGAGCTTGTAGAGCCTGTACAGGTCCAGCACCTGTTTGGCCATGATGGGGATGCGGTTCACAGGAGTTCCTGAATGAATGCAATGAAATATATATATATTCATCTAAAGTCCAACTTCATCTTAGCATATTCATTTCAGACATAGTATGGCAGAGTGGGACCCATGCCTAATGTAATGTAATCTTTCAAACAGTCTAGTCTACTATGTGGACATAAGGGGGCTAATAAGATATTGGCTGTATGCAAATGTAAACCGAGTGCACAGAGCATTGAATAATATGTGCACCCGTTTTCATATTTTCCATAAGCTTAGGGTCCCGAATCAACACAACTCCCGTGTTCTAAACGCAGAAGTTGAGAAAAACAAGGGTCCCCTGCAACAACATCACGGACAGGAACCTGTACAATGAGGAAGCGCGGGGGATGCAGCCATACGTGATTGTGACTTGTCCACCTCGGGGTCAGAGGTTAAGATTAGGTAAAGTGGGACAGCATGTAATCTGTGTGAATAGACCCGTCTAATGAAGCTTATTTCAAATGGATGGGGGGCGGGGATAAATCCACACAACTGCTCTATTATTGCGTTGCTCTGAGAGGGGTGGGGGAGGGGTGGTTTTAGGGCCAGCAGTGCCTCTGCCGGACTAAAGATTGACAGCTAACCCTTCCAATCCTGCTTTGGAATAAAGCCAATTAATGAAGGGGGCTCAAAAGCAGTTGCAGAACTAAGATTACTTCTTAGTTTAGAATATGAACACATGGTGCAAAACACACGTGCTTAAACCAGCCATGACCTCTTTCTCCCAAATGAGTCAATATTGCTGATAGGGTGGTGACCGACTGCATCTACTTTTGACACAGGGATTTGTGTTCATCTAAAAGAAGTAGAGTTAGATTCAATCATAGTGGTTAAAGAATTCAGCATCCCTAGTGCACTAGGACCCTTGCTAGACAACATGACTACTAGACCATTATATCTGAATTAAATCAAAACAAGATTACCGTAAATTCCGGACTATAAGCCGCACCTTTTTTCCCGTTTTTTGCCCTTTTTTGGCCCCTGCGGCTTATATAACGGTGCGGCTTATCTATGGATTAAAAAAAAAAAAAAAAAAAAAAACTTTTTTTTTAGCACTCTTTCTAACTTTAAATCCACTTCTGTTTTAATTTCCTCTCTTGCCCTCTTTTCACCACACTGTATGACACTGTATGACACTGTATGACACTGTGTGCACTGTAAATAACAACACAGGTGGTGTTGTGTTATGTTGTTTTGTTGAAATGTTAATAAATGGGAGCTTCCATTTATTACATATGGTAATTAAACATTAAAACACAAAAAAAAAAAAAAAAAAAATACCATTAAAACACCCGCGGCTTATAGTCCGGTGCGGCTTATATAAGAAAAAAATAGTCAACTTTGCAGGTGCGGCTTATACACCGGTGCGGCTTATAGTCCGGAATTTACGGTACATTTTGTTTTTAACCTATATTACATACTAGACCAGAGGTTTTCAAAGTGGGAGGCGGGCCTCCCCGGGGGGGGGGGGGGGGGGTTGCTCCAAGCAGTTTCAGGGGAGGCTCAGTGAATGGAAATGGGACATTTTTACATGAGTTATTACATTAGTAATCAAAATAAATGTGTGTGATTTGGTTAAAGAGGTCGTTCAGAGATAGTCTTTTGGGGGGAATTTGACAGTTTTTCCAACTTTCCCAGAGTCAGAGACAAACAAATGCTTTCAGACAGACCTTTTTTATGTATTTGGTGTATTCTGAAGTATGTGAAACAGCAACATCAAGCTATCTTGGCTCAATTGTTGAGTGTCTATGGGATCAAATAACATAATCATGATCCCATAGGCATCCAGGAATTGAGCGAGGGGGGGGGGGGCAACTTTTTCCCAGCTTGGTCTGGGGGGAGGCCCACAGTCTCAGACTTTGAAAACCCCTGTACTGGACAGTTAAATGAAGGTCTTGATTGTATTCACTCACTTAACATTCTTCACATTTTGTTGTATTTCTGCCGTATTTCAAAATATTTTTTATCCAAAGCACTTTACAATGTGCCTACATTCACCCATTCACACACCGAGGGCGGCAAGCTGCCACGCAGGGTGCTGGCACAGCCATCGGGGGAGCAAATTTGGGGTTCAGTGTCTTGCCCAAGGACACTTCGACGTGCGGACTGGAGGAGCCGGGGGGGATCGAACCACCGACCTTCTGGTTGCTGGACGACACGCTCTACATCCTGAGCCACAGCCGCTAACTAAACTAGCAATTGATATGATAATAAATATAAAAGATCTGAATGGATTTACAAACTCGAATTTTATGTGACTTAACCCATTTTAGACTTTGAATTAAGATTATAAAACAAACCTTGAATCTTTTTTTTTTATATATATATAGCGGCAGAAGAGCAATAATTAGTGGGTGCAAAAAAAAATCTTATGA
>NC_139652.1:11174096-11339096 GCF_964638095.1 Poromitra crassiceps
TAACAGCCTCGCTTCATGTTTACACTAAACACCGTTCACTCTGCAAACGCTTGCATACATTCAACCTCCCCATGACATTGCAAGGACTGCCAGTAAAAACAGTTTTTTTCCCCCTTTGTTTGCAGCTTTGCTGGCTGTATAATTCTACACATTCATGTTAAGAGTTTGACACACAAAACACCCCCCCCCCCCCCCCCCCCCCCACCCCCCACCAAGAAGTCACCCTGGTGGGAGAGTTGTTGACACATGTAATGGCTTCAGCTTGGCCTTTCTAATAAAGGGCCAGCAGCAGGGCTATTGATGGAAAGGTAGATAAACATCCAGTCTTTTGGCCATCAAGTGAAAATAAATCCCTTCCCCCCTTATTGATGAGCAAGTGAGACCTACTGTGGATCTATGAACAAAGACCTTTCACTTAATTGCTCACAGAGCTTTCACACATGTAGCCCTGGGAATCCCGATAGTATTCGGCATGTAGGTCAGAAAAGTCTCGTCTGTCGTTTAGTTTGAAAAACGGCTTCATATCTTTTTATTTTATATATTTGAAATACACTGTATCGGATCGTTATGAATCACATTTATTATAACGCAACATAGTATCGAACGATCAACTTTAGTTTCACTTAATTCCGTTTGTGCGACCAATCCAAAAATAAAAATACACGCTTGACTTTTGAAATGGCTTAACAATGTACACAACAGTGCAAGCAATGCAATGAATCCTTCCTAAATGTATTGCACTCGGTAAAATACTATTTGCGGTTAGGGGCCAAAAGCGTCTCCGCGGTCTTCCGGCGGAAACGCTGGGAACGGCTCAAAAAAACAATTCTGCTCTGAAAACAGGGCGTCATAGTGACGTAAATAAATGTGATGCGCCTTATCTAGCTATGTAGCTACAAAAATAAAATGAACTAACAGCATATAAAACCATCTTTCTATGGGGGACAAAGCACTTCTTAGGGAGGAAGACCATGTCCTGCCCAGGGTTCATACAGCTTTTTGAGAATAAAATTCAAGCACTTTCAACTCAAGGTACCAAAACCAAAAATGTCCAGACTCTCTGAGCCTTTATAATCACATCTAAAATGCTTAGTGTAAAATGCAATTGCAAAAAAATAAAGTTTACAGTACTCCTTTATACCCATGTATATTGTCACGGTTTTTTGACCAGCTGTTCATATTAATTGTGTGACTGCATGTTTTGATCATGATTATTTAACGCTTGCTAATTTCCAGAGTAACAACAGAGGACTTTATCTCGCTATATTCTAGCCTTCTTTAGGGTGTAATTATGTTCAAGGTGTCATTTGAAAGACCAGATTGCAGATTATGTTAAAAAAATCGAGCACTTTTCAAGGAGTATATTCAAATTCAAACATATTCCTATTTCCTAACGTTGAAAAGATGACTGTGAAAATCAAGCATTTTCCAAACTTTCAAGACTTTGTAGGAACCCTGCCTGCCAGTAATGTGCACCAGGCTCTCTCTCTCCTTTGAGAGACAGCCTGGTGACGCCATCTTATTTGCTATAATGCATTCAAATTGCTGCCTCTTAATTATAATGAGCTTCATTAAAACAGTACGACCGTTCCAGAGCTGCAGTGAAAACGGATCCCTGGTCACATTTCAATGTCACCGCAGGGGGCGGGACCACATTATTTAATCCAAATAAAATGATTGGTCTCTTCAGTCTGCCATCCAATCATTGATCTGGCCGCTCGCTGTGCCGAGGGCCCGACTGAGAGCAGATGTATCCCGCCCACAATTAAAGGTTTGCAGGCAGACCGCACAAGGCTGTAACAAGAGATTGTCCAGCATGGCGAGGCTTGCACATACAGCATGCTAAACTCCTCAAAGATGCTTATTTATCCAATTAAGGGAAGGAAAAAGTAAACTCGTATATAGAGATAACGAGAGTAGAAGACCGCCAGTGGAAGACAACCATGCGACTAACGAGCTCGACGAACAAGGCAAACATGTGCAAAGGTTGAGACGCAAGGACACAGAGGTGCTTTTCCATGTTAGGCAAAGTGGCAAACAAATGTAATGTACTGCCTGGCTGGCTATAGGCTGCACACACCCTTTCAGTCAAGTCTGCAAAGCTCCACCATAGTATTCCTACACTAACACTTAAAACAATGCTTTTCATCCTAACTTTGATTGAAAGTAAAATGGGAGAAATCAATGAGCACACACACAATCATTAAAGGAACACACATTTTGCAAGTCAAGTCAAGTCAAGTCAAGTCAAATTTTATTTATATAGCACCTTTCATACACAAAGGCAATTCAAGGTGCTTTGCACATAATCTCACACATATCTCGAAAAGTGTAAACCGTTTTGCAGACAATCATTTAGTTTGACAGTTATTGAGAATTGATTCTAGTGAAGTTGTGGACCAGTGATTGAATTTGTGCACGAATGACTTCTACTGGTCCACAACTTTACTCAATGGAACTCTCAACAACTGTCAAACTAAAATGATCGTCTGCAAAGCGGTTGACACTTTTCGGATATGTGTGAGATTCTGTGCAAAATAAATCAGCGTTGAAAATGGGTGGAGTGTCCCTTTAAGTACGGTACAGAGATGCACAATAGGATCCAGCTCCTGCAAGCCTCCTTCTCTAGATTATGAAAACGCGTCTAAAGTGACGCTAATTAGAAGGTCAGACATCCGCAGCACAGCATTACTCTGTCGTCTCCTCCCAAGGCCACATAAAGGGTCTCTAGATGATACATTCATATTCCATCCCAGATGTTTCTGGTGGTTAGGGCAAAGGAAATTGTACAATCCAAACATGGTCTGCCCCCCTGTAAGATCTTTAAAAAAAATAGTCTCTACTGATGGTTTTTTTAATGAAAGCAGGAGAAACGTGTCTAATGTGCCACAGGTTGACTGTGACCGGCCTGAGGAGGAGGAGGAAAGGAAACTAGCACTCCCACCACTCAGTACGCAGCACAATATATTGATTACTCAAGCTGCCATTAAGTGTTGCCAAGCGACAGCTAAATTATGCAAAGTTAGCCACTGTGCTACTACAGCTACGTCAGCGGTGAATTGTTCGGGGCCGGGGGCTTGGTGGTGAGGTTTAAAACGAAGCTCATTGAGAATGGAGATGAAAAATGTCAACGCGAGAAGCGACAATATCAAAAAAAAAGTAGGAATAAAGGACAAAAGAAACAAGGGAATAGCAAATCTCTATTTGACCTGAATGAGCAGTGTGTAAAACTCGTCCCGATAAACACATACTTGTGTAAATCCCATTTTTACTCCAGAAAACACGGAACGCTTCCGCAACCAAACTTGATGGCTACTTGTTGGTATGCCGTTGACGACGCACCAACCAACCCTGCTGTCCCCTCCGTCCACAGCCAACGCTCATTAATCATTATGTATTGAAGTGGGGCCTGTGCAGGGGAGACGCACACAGAAGGACCAATCACATCGAAGGAGAGGAGAAAAAAAACACCCCACAAGGGAACAGGCTTCTGTTACTACTGAGTGTAGTAGAATGTGTCCAGAGGAAAGGCACGATCATAAATACTCCCTCTGGACCTCAGTAAGTTCATGCCATTATTTGAGACCTGGCCGATGCAATGCGGCTGAAAATTCGGCTCCAACTCTACCTGGCAACCCGTCGCAATAGTCAACCCTTTTTAAAAGGCAGTAACCTTCTGGCTATTTTGATTCTCTAATCTGACTCCATCTATAGTTAGGCGGCCTCAAACTTTTGGGTTGGACCACATGCTAGAAGACCAATTAGTTTGGCCAGCAGCGAGGGCAAGCCCGAAGGAGAGATCTCTGACCTGGGCTAGTTAACTAAACACCATCGACATACAAACACCATCACACCATTTTGGGCTCCTTGCCAAAGGGCCACGCTCCTTCCTCCTCCTGCTTGTGGCAGGGCAGGCAGGGTGTGCCAAACGCTCAGCGGGGACAAGCCCACAATGAAAGAGAGACGGGACAGCGGGGACACGCGAGGCAAAATGAAAAGGGGGAAAAACTACAGATGGCCCTTTTCTTTCTGCAAGATGAAGGGAAATGCAAGTGGCTCAATTCAGTCCGGAGTCATAATTACCATAAAATATTCAAAATTGGCCAGGGATATACAAACAGCTGTCACATATCTACAACTGGGCAAAAATATATGGTTAGAAATCATCCTAAAAGACATCAAACATACATTAAAGAGAGAAAAACACAACCCCTCCCTACCCCACAATGAAATCGAAACCGACCAACGTACTTGTTTGAACGGCTCGTCGTAGCCCCAGTCTGCAAATCCGTTTGGCGATGTGAAGGAGTGTTGGCCCACAGGAGACAGCAGGTCCTTCTCATCAGGCTCCTGTTTCACAGCAGGAGGAGGAGGAGGAGGAGAGGCACCCGGCTGCTTGACAGCAGGCGGCTGGGCTGTGGAGTAAGGAGGCGAGGAGAAGGCTCCAGGCTTCTTCACCTGGTGCTGCGGCCTGTTCTCCCCCTCTTCATCATCCTCCACCATGTCCCGCGCCTCCTCCTCCTCCTCCTCATCATCATCATCCATCTCGGAGTCTTCATCTCTCTCCTCCTTGACAAGCTCTGAATCCATTTTGATGTTCATAGGTTGTTGTTGTTGTTGTGCCGTGTGATGACGAGGCTCCCCGTCTCTCTCGTCGTTATTACCAAATAATGTGGAGTCTAGTCTGGAGGAGCCAGTGGCCCTGGCTGCAGCGGCGTGCTTGGCGAACAGGAGCTGGGCTTGGCGGAGGTGCTTCTCCTGCTCCAGCTTGGCCTCCTGTTGCCTCTGGAGCTGCTCCATCACAGCCGACAGCTTCACCCCCACCAGACCAGCCTGGTAGCCTGCTCCTGCTGGGCCTCCCTCGCCAGATAAACTTGACTAAGGGCAGAAAATAGAATTAATTTGAGAGGAAAGCTTTGAGCATATCCCATGTCTTTCATCACTGTGCATGTAGCCATGGGCTGATGGAGTCTTATGCCCTGCACTGATTCAACTGCAATTTGGTACAAGTCAAATTGGTCTATAGGCCTAGGCTATATGTAGTCTTCTTAAATTGAGCCTGGCAATACAACGGAGGAGGCAGTTGTAATTATTGCCAGCTAAATTTAAGAAGGCTAGGCTACATACCAATTTGACTTTTACCAAATTGCAGTTTTCATGCCGGGCAACTCGTCTGTAATTCAAAGTTAGACAAATTAGCTTTTGACTCTAAACAAATTCGTATTCAAATTCGCAGTGGAAGTTGTTCAAAGAGAGAGGCTGGGTGGGCCGAAATGCAGATATAGGCTACTGTGGATCAAAGTGGAGCAGATCGGTGGCTTCAAATAGGCTAGGCTACATGAAATAATTGACTTGAAAATAATTGTATAAAAAGCATACAAAGATTTGTTGTGGGCCTTTTTGATGGAGTCTATATACAATATCGTCGACGTCGAATCAAACGAGTTAGCCTATAATTAATGTTTGCAAAACTCAAGTCAATTAGCCTACTTTTCGCTACGCTGATCAATGTAAACATGACGCGTACAATGGAGGCGTCAAACCTCAGCTATTCCAAAACTTTAACAGAATTGATCCTGAAAACTTCGTCGTTTAAGTAGCCTACACATACCCCCTGGTAACTTCTACATTGCTTTAGTCATAATCGGCCCCTTGCTTTGTTAAATACTGTAACGTTAACAAACACGAGTGAACGCGTTGCCAAAACAAGTCGGTTGACACACTCACCATTTGCGCCTTGGAGTAATCCATCATCACCTACAGGTCTTATCTTAGTTTTTCCGTCTTTATTCCAGCAGCAAAACAAGTCGCATTTACATGACCCCTTTTTTTAATTGAAACGATCCCTCCAATCAAATGTAATTTAAAAGCCCAGTAGCGTGGGCGTAAGAGTGATCGGAGCTGGGAGGAGGAGGAGGGGAAATAATATGTCTGCGCTCTTTACCTCCCTGGTCACTGCGCATGGAAACTCAAACATCTTTGATTGTCTTTGACTGAGTGGCCTACACCCCCAACTTGGATGAATGAAAGGACCGCCCCATGCTCGTAAAGTGGGCTTTCTTGCCTTCACCTCTCGGGAACTACCAGTACCCACCCACTTCACAATAATATGTGGGACTTAAAGGAGAAAACCCTCCCTAAAAAACTCAAACCTAGGTTATATTATCCCCTTATGCAGTTCTAACTTGTTCTAACTATTCAGTCAGTATGAAATAACATAAAATGCTCTCTACCTTAATAAAAATAGAAGAAAATCAAGATTTTAAGAGTTCAGGTCAGGACTCACAGGATAGTATCTGTATTTTATTTCACCTATGCAGGGAAATTAATTGTGGCTATACACTGCAATCATGGCACATTAGGCACTCTCCTGACTGTACAGTAGGCTATACTTTATTTTCTTAACAACAGGGCTCAAACTTCATATAGCATCACATATTTAACTTAATTTAAGTCTTGGTTTTCTGTGCCCAGACAAAACGTGTTGGTGACAAATAGAGGTTTGGAGGTAGGCCAATCCATGTTTGGGTTGTCTGCATTATCATCTGATCTGATAATTGGAGTGAATTTCCCAAATGGTCCATCAATTATGCCAAGGCAAGGGCTACCGAATCAGTCTGTCTCACTCCTATACCGACTCCTAAATTGCTCTCCCTTGATAGAAATAACCAAATTCCCAACAGGCAACATGCCATTTACAAGTTGAAAGGGAGGAAGCTTTCGGGTGGGGGGAGGGCAAACAGAAGAAGTAGACCTACCCTGATTAGTTTCTGGCTACTAAACCAACTTAAAATGCAATTCTGGCCCCTCTGTGAACCCCTGCATGTTGAACAGCCTTGTTTGTGGCTGTTTTCTTGAGAATGGGTAACAGCACTCACTCCCACCCCTCTATAAAAAGAACAGGACAGATGCTGTTGTCTTTAGCAGACTAATTACAGGGAAGCAGCGAAATTTACTTGACAAGAAAGAGAGCAAACATGAGGCCTTGAAGCCAGAGTTAAAGCTCACTTTACATTTTCCCCCATTCACCCTTCATTTAAACAGGTAGTCATGAGAACAAAACATTCATAAAAACAAACCAGTCACACACTCCAGCAGTAAACAGTAGCAATATACAAATTTATAAATTTGACATATTGTATTAAAATCCGCGAGGAGGACAAGAAACCGTAGCTTCAAGTCCTTCACAGTCTGGCAAATAGCAGCAGGCCAGTTGCACAACACACCTTAAAGTCCAAGTTAAGGTTTCCACAAAATAAAGTTGGTTGCACAAAACTCCCTTAAATATTTTCCTGTTTCCTTATGTTTCACCGTAAGGATAAGACTTCTTGTAAGGGTGTTTTGTGCAACCGATTTTATTTCATGGAAACCGCTTAACTCTGAGTTTAAGGACAATCTTAACTTAAGGTGTTTTGTGCAACCGGCTCAATCTATTTGTAAAATGCCTTGATATAACTCTTAATTGATTAATGGACTTCATAGCTATGCTGTTTACAGCAAATCAATGCATGGATAGTTTTTGGTTTTGTTCAACATTTCAAGTAGTAGTACTGTAGTTGTAGTAGTAGGTAGTAACAAAGTTTGAATACTAGGTCACACAATCTATGAATGCTATGCATGCTATGTAGGCCTTTGGGGCCCCAAGGCCACAATGTTAAAGGGACCACTGTGGTACTAAATCATTCACATTATTCCCTTTTCATGTTTTTCCTCCAATGAAAACTAGTTATGCGAGTATGGCAACGTGCCTCCTGCAGTGACCTGATCATCCCACTCAAATGTATAACTTCTCCAAAATCTGTTTTTCACATATCCAGACTATTTATACCAGTCATAACCCCAATCACATAGATCCAGACTATTTATACCAGTCATAACCCCAATCACATAGATCCAGACTACTTATACCAGTCTTAACTCCAATCAAAAGGACTTTCTGAATCTATTTATAGCAGTCATAACCCCAATCAAAAAGACTTTCTGAATCGGCTGTGGAGGAGAAGCAAGGCGGGGAGGCACAGCTGTACCTTTCTCAACTCACAGGAATCAGCTGTCACTCTTATTTTGCCTTGTAAAACAGTAATTTGCTTCTGAGGCTTGTTTGAACATTTTCAGATTGTGAAATCGGTGTGCTTTAAGACCGATTCTCAACCTTTTTCATATCTATCAAGGACCCTCATTTGGTCGGATTAAACCGATGGACCCACATCTGATTTTGTCTCTCAAACACAAAACTGAGAATAGTTTTTATTAGATATGTTGTCGAATTCTGGACTAAATCATATAAATATATATATAAAGCATCTGGGGATGGAACTAACTGTACTGTAGAAGGCAGATAACAGAGAAACTATGATCAAAGCAGCCATTCTTCTACGTTCTCTAATTGTGTTGTAAATTAAATAATGGTCAAGTTTAATAATTCATCAGTTTGCTGGGGACCCCCTGAGGGACCCCAGGTGGTCCCCGGACCCCACATTGAGAACCAGTGCTTTTAAGAAAACTACAACATTCCAGAGGCCTCCTTAAAGCTGCATGAGTCTGAAAGGTTTTGATCAAGTGATCAACAGATCTGAATCCTTCTTGTCATTTCATGTTGTAAGCATTTCAAAAGAACATGATTTACTTGATAAACATGTCTTCTCAAATGTGATGTGTAGTTTTGGCAAAACTATTGTGTGCAACTCCAAATGATTAGGCAATTTTTAAATAATTGGAAATGGAAATAGTGGCAAATGCTTGGGTGGAAAGGGCATTGAAATAATGAACTCAAATGATTACTTAAACAAACATCTCAAATCAGAATAGCTTACTATAAAGCCAATATTTATGTTAGAAGGTGAAGGCCAGAATACCCATTATAGAGTATTTCTGTAAATGGCATGCCATATCGTTCTCTCATAATACTGAAGCTCCTATTGAAAACACTGAAATCACAATGGACCGTGATAATTTTTCCATATTCACAAAATCTGACTGTCCTAGGCCATGTCAATAAATGAACTCTAAAAACTGAGTAGTCACCTTTAATATTCTTCCTGGGAATATTCCAGTTCTCTTATGTTAAGAAACATATAACCCATGTGCCATTTCAACAAGTTTATTTTAAAATCATGTACTTTTTCCCTGAAATGAAAACAGATGTAAAAGATTGAACCAGAATTAAATACAGTAAGATGATGTTTACATTCATGACAAATGCTGCTCCCTGGTGGCAAAACATGAGACTCACACAAGAAAACCCAGACGCACTAGGTGACTGCGACAACATGCACCACCTTCATGTGACCTACTGTACTCCATCAAAGCAATCGACAAGTTGCTTTAATTGAGTACTCAAACTATTTAAAAAAAACACATCCAAATACGTGTGCGACACTCAATAAAGATATATTTTTCCTTTATTAGGTTCATCAATATTTTACAAGCAAAAGAACTTAATAAAGGCCCAATTAAATATCACACATATTATGAGGGAAAGATTGATGTACAAGGTTTCTGTGTCACGGGGATCCACCGTTGTTATGAGATCTGGAAGAAACATACACCAGAATTTCTGTTAGAATCACATCGTGTGACAGATCTGAAATTATATATTGCCGATTAGACACTTTCAACACCTACTATAATTTGTCAATGCCAAGCTCTTCAGGTGTGGAGATTCCCAGCTCATCTAGCGTTGGCCGCAGCTCTTGAATCAGGTATGGGTAGATGTCTTTGCGGGGGCCGGCTTTGTCCTGAGGAAACAAACAGCAGCAAATGGTAATACACCAGTCATCACTAGTTGATGATGAGTAACGACTACATTACAAAGATGTTGTGTTGCAATTTGTAAATCGTGAATAAAATCATTTCTGAAGCGTTGCTACTTGATCTTTTCTCTCACCTTGACAGCTTCCAAAATTCGGATGGCACTAGCCAAGTCATCTAACCTCCGACAGGCTCGCAGAGCAGCTTCAAGAATCTTTGGTTCAGGTACCAGATCATAACCGATCAACGTGTTCATCCCTGAAAGACACAATCACATTCAGCAATTGAAGGGCAGGAAAAAAGCAACATTTCATCATCGGCTTTCTTTCCATCATTCCACAGCTGCTGCCTCATGTTATCTCAAAGCTTAGGTCTTCTAATGGACACAATTCATCTTTGTAGTAAACTTGTATATTTCAAACATTTATTGTGCCGTTAAAATGACTTGATGGAACAATAATTGATCTACACTCGGATGCCGTTTTGCAAACCAACCTGATTCAAAACACTACTTGAATAATTGTAGAAATGTGTTACAAATGCAGTATATGATGTGATCCTCTTGGGCCAGTTGATTGGTGCGTCAGTGGCCTTACTGAGCCGGTTATGGGAAAACGTTCTGGTCTTACCATTTCTCCTGCGGAAATAAGCCTATTATCTTTGTCTCTCTCACTGTTGTGCTTTTTCTGACCCATCGGATTGCATGCCATTCCAGAGTAAGAAAGGGATCCAGCAGGTTGTGCGGAGCGGACATGTTGGCAGCTACTTCAAATTATGAAGAGCATAAAGTACAACGCTGTTTCTTGTTATGTGAATGCAACATCTTCCTCGAGTTAAAAATGAATCAATTCGGCACTGATAATATGATAATAATGGCAAACACACACTCTATGCCCATGAAAAGAGCTAGCGGCAGTACGCTGGAAAAGCAGTCGGTTTAAAAACAATCTGGGCACCCAGAGTCATACAGACATGTGACCCGGAGTCATATAGACTCTGGGACAATTTTTCGGGCTCTCCGGTGTGGAGCGGACACACGTGCCGAGACTTCTGGTTTCCAGTCCCGACGACGTCTCATATGCGGTTATCTGGTTAATAGAGATTAGCCAAAATGTCATCTGAAGCTAAAACACAAAAGTCCAACTCCATTCCTGCATCAACTGGACTGCAAACAATGACGGCGGCGCACGGAAACAGAAGTCTCAGCACGGACATCCACTGTCCGTCTGTCCCAGAGTCTTATTAGTCATGAGACTGATAGTTGTCAGATTGACATACCAGTATATATATACACACACACAGACACAGACACACACACACACACAAATAATGTCATGTAATCACATGTGAAAGAAGCACACAGTCAAAGTTAAACAATTTAATAGGTGCAAACAAGCAGACTAACGTTTCAAAACAAGTGCCTGAGAGAGTGACTCTGAGGAAGACACTGCATGAGAGAGTGACTCTCAGGAAGACACTGCATGAGAGTGACTCTGAGGAAGACACTGCATGAGAGTGAGACTCTGAGGAAGACACTGGGGCGGCTGTAGCTCAGGAGGGAGAGTGGGTCATCCACTAATCGCTTTGGATAAAAGAGGTCGGTGTTCGATTCCCGGCTCCTCCAGTCTGCATGTCGAAGTGTCCTTGGGCAAGACACTGAACCCCAAATTGCTCCCGTTGGTGTGCCAGCACCCTGCGTGGTAACCTGCCGCCATCGGTGTGTGAATGGGTGAATGTACCTACTGACTGTAAAGCGATTTGGATAAAAGCGCTATATAAATGCAGGCCATTTACACTGCATGAGAGAATGACACTGAGGAAGACACTGCATGAGAGAGTGACTCTGAGGAAGACACTGCATGAGAGGGTGACTCTGAGGAAGAAACTGCATGAGAGAGTGACTCTGAGGAAGACACTGCATGAGAGAGTGACTCTGAGGAAGACACTGCATGAGAGAGTGACTCTGAGGAAGACACTGCATGAGTGACTCTGAGGAAGACACTGCATGAGAGAGTGACTCTGAGGAAGACACTGCATGAGAGAGTGACTCTGAGGAAGACACTGCATGAGAGAGTGACACTGAGGAAGACACTGCATGAGAGAGTGACTCTGAGGAAGACACTGCATGAGAGAGTGACTCTGAGGAAGACACTGCATGAGAGAGTGACTCTGAGGAAGACACTGCATGAGAGAGTGACTCTGAGGAAGAAACTGCATGAGAGAGTAACTGAGGAAGACACTGCATGAGAGAGTAACTCTGAGGAAGACACTGCATGAGAGAGTGACTCTGAGGAAGACACTGCATGAGAGAGTGGCACTGAGGAAGACACTGCATGAGAGAGTGACTCTGAGGAAGACACTGCATGAGAGAGTGACTCTGAGGAAGACACTGCATGAGAGTGACTGAGGAAGACACTGCATGAGAGGGTGACTCTGAGGAAGACACTGCATGAGAGGGTGACTCTGAGGAAGACACTGCATGAGAGAGTGACTCTGAGGAAGACACTGCATGAGAGTGACTGAGGAAGACACTGCATGAGAGAGTGACTCTGAGGAAGACACTGCATGAGAGAGTGACTGAGGAAGACACTGCATGAGAGAGTGACTCTGAGGAAGACACTGCATGAGAGAGTGACTCTGAGAAATTTTAGTCTGCTTGTTTGTACCTATTAAATTGTTTAACTTTGACTGTGTGCTCCAGATTGCTTCTTTCACATGCGTTTACTCAGTCCCTCTTCTGAGAGGCACTGGTCTGGCATAGCTCGTCAGCTGAAGCGCGGATATTCCCTCTGTGTTCTATAATGTAATGTCAAGATGGAAGATGAACCAGACGTTTCTACTCTGGTTTTTGTTTGTTCATGTTTCGGTGGTCACATTTACAGAAAAGTTGATATTAGTTATGTGGCTCATCCATAGGGTTGGAATTAAAACAAGAAGTTAAGATCACACCTTTCAATTCAAATTATACTCAATAATATAATTGACTTTTATTTTCTAGTTCTCCCTGTTGCATATTGTGAACATTTTTCAGTCAATAATTTCACTTTGGGCTGCTACACAGACACAGTATTTAAAATATACTAGGGACATGCACAATTTTTACCTACTAGCCCAACCGGGCAAATGGGGATCTTTGGGTTGAACCCTACATGAATGTACAGTTGAAATGCTTGTTTAAAATGATTGGGGTGTCAACTCGACTAGAACTGTTTTTGGTCATTTATTGCACTTACCTTTTCTCAGTTCCCATGCATCAATGTCTTGCTTGTTGAAATAAGTGACCCAGCGGGCATCAAACTCCTCATCGGTCTCCTGCTTCCCATGCGAGTAACACCTCGAGACCAAGGGAGCTACACAATGAAAACGAAAACAAAACTGTCAGGTTGGAAAGAAACTTGTCATCAAAGCACCAACAGTGGCATCTAGTGTCGACTGCAGACGTGTAAATAGCAGAGTCAAGGAAGGGTGTCTACTGCACTCTGACTAAAAGGTTGTTTGCTGTCAAGAAATGTATTCCTGGCAGCTGGAGCCTTTCCAATGATTTGCCCTGACATGACCTAGCTTAGCTTAGCTACCAACCAGACTCACTGACAGCCCAGCAGGTCATTTCACCTTCTGACGTGGAACATAACGTTAATTAAAAGGCAGCTATTTGAAATAAGTTAGATGAAGTAATATTAATGTCTAGCTGCTTAATTTAAACTAAGCCAGCTTAGCACCCCTAGTAGTGACACACAACACAACTAGCGCTGAAGCAAACGTAGCATCACGTTAGCGAGCAAAGATTTGGACAAACCATTGTGACAATAACGTAAAGAATAATATGAAATCGCTGTGTATTACTTATTCAATGATGACGCTACAATGTAGTCATTTGCTGTAAACGTTAACTCGGCCAAATGGCAAATATGCTTCAATGTGTCAAGCACGTTATAGCAACCAGTTGGCTAACTGCTAGTAGTAGCCATGGCTAGGAAGTTAGCCAGCTAGTATAAACAGCACAGGCACAGGCCCGACTCTGAAGCCTTCCACCTGGGTCATGGCAAGGACAGACAGCATTCAAATGAGTCACTGGAGGAACAGCACACACTCGTGTTCAATGTGTCATGGATAGATGGTTGTATTGAACGATAGTCTATCAGTTAACCCCAACACTGATGTTTTAACTGAATTTAAGCAGTAACATAATGGTATAGCTAACGTTAGCTAGGTAGCGCAGGCAGGGCGCCGCAATGTGCCGACCGACAGCGATGCTGTTTTCCGCTCCAGCTGCACCCTGACCATGTCAGATCAGAAACCATAGTAAGAATCTTAACAAAAATGGCCAAATACCTTGACACCCTGGTCCCACACGAGTTAAACTCCGGACACCGGAGACAGAGAGTCGGACGGCAGCTCTGAACATGTTGCGGGGGAAAGCTCGCTGGTACTTGGGGGACACGAACTGAGCGGATTTTGCTCCTCACGTAGTCGGTCTCCGCACTGCGCATGTGCGAGCTAAAGTCCTCTGTTGACCTAACCTCGCGTCACCAGGCTCTTCTCTGTTGACCTGTACTAGTCGGTCTCCGCGCACTGCGCATGTGCGAGCTAAAGTCCACTGTTGACCTGTACTAGTAGTATGTCTGTTCTGACAATGACCTAGAAAGGAAAAGTACATAGATAGTCTATACCAGCGTCATACACCTGTCTGATAAGGCTGTCTTTATCTTAAGGGGAGTTGCCCCTACAGGAAAAGTGATCAAATAACTAGGCCTACATGCTACAACAATTCTATAATACACATTCTGATCTCATGATCCTCATTAATCAGGCATCAATACTTTCAAAAGGTTCCAAAGTTAGAAACCAGTTGAGAACAAACCTGATGCACTGACCAGATTGACCAAATTGGAGAACAGAAAATGTATGAATCTGAAGTCTCTCCCAGAGTAGAAAACGTCTGTGACGTTATTGTAAATTTGAGTTGCACAATTGACTTCATGTGCAACAAACTTTGTGCAAATAATACTTTACTGACCTGAGTCTGGTCTCTGTATGTCTGGGCGGTGTCAGTCACCATTTGTGATGGAAGTGATGTCACTTGGGCGGTTGTGGTTGTGTGTGTGTGTGTGTGTGTGTGTGTGTGTGTGTGTGTGTGTGTGTGTGTGTGTGTGTGTGTGTGTGTGTGTGAGTGTGTGTGTGTGTGTGTGTGTGTGTGTGTGTGTGTGTGTGTGTGTGTGTGTGTGCGTGTGCGTGTGCCTGTGACTGTGCCTGTGTGTGTGTGTGTGTGTGTCTACTGCTAATAATACACCACAGAAGAATAATGATCATTACAATTCCCGACAGTGGTACTTCCGGCCTGGTCAGACATACAGTCACAATTGGCCGTGTCTGCGGGTGGGAAGCCGATGGGGTATGGGAGGCGGTAATGCAACATAAAGGATGCCAACTGCTGTAAAACACCACAGAAGAAGAAGAATGATAATAATAATGAAAAATGACAACAACAACAATAATACAATGTATTGTACTTTTCTTAGCAAATTTAACTACTGCAAAATTAAAGGGACAAAGCAATCACTTTAGAAACCCTCTATACCAAAGGGAAGCCTTGCCTTTATTGTCACCAAATCATCCTGGGTATAATCATCCTGGCTATAGCATAAACTTTTCCAGTTCAGTCTCTGTGAAGTTGGACATTGGTGCAACATCGCACATTCGAGACAGTAGCAAAATGTCCCAGGATATATTAATAATTGGCAGATTAAATTCAGCTGTGCTGTCATTTGTAGGTTTATTAAACCTTGATACTGCAAAAACATGTTAAAATATCACTCTGACTGAGCCAAATGCATGCAGTACATATTGTACATTTTCGGATATTTCACAGTATTGAGTCAGATTTTGGAAGTTGCGGGTGAACTTATCCTCCGGTCATCAGGACAAGCTCTCTTGGCATTGCCTGGCAGATGGTGGCGTGAGATGGGGCTGCAGGCCGGCTGGAGTAGAGATCTGTGTCTCTCCTCATCCTCTGGGGGAACGCCGAGGGTTTGAGGCGGCTGGTACCCGGGCTCCTGGCGGTCCAGCGGGTCTTTGGAGAGCAGGATGCTGATCGAAGGGACTGTCCTGTGCATGGTTCTACCCGGCACTCCATGTTGTGGACTCTCCCAGACCTCATTCACTGTCTTGTAGTAGAGCTTGGACACCTGGTGCAGCCCTTCCACTTTACGTTTCAGAATCTCCACACAGGTGATGGTCTTGGTGACTCCTGTGCCCGATCCTGTGAACACGACCTGTCTCTGTGCCGCGCCATCGCTGCTGCCCTTTCCCTCCCCCTCCATCATGCGAGCTGTGGCAAAACGCAGCAGGTTTCGGATCTTGCTTCCTCCTTTCACCTGCATGTGCAGGACCTCCGCTGCGAGTCCTGGGATGGGACAGGGGCTGGTGTCCTCTGTGTGGCCGACTCTCCTGAAGTTGCCCCGGTCCACCTTTGGAGACGAAGATGGGACAGTGGTAGATTGTGGTAGATTGTGGTAGAAAGAGGGAGATTGTGGTTCCATTGCAATGCTGCGTGCAGCATTTGAACTCCTCACCTGACCTCTGGGTTCAAGAATAGCTCAAGAATCAATGAACATAATATAGTGCAGGATGCTTGAGATATGATGAAGTTTCCTTGTAGATTTAGTTGAACAGAAGTCAAAGTTGATCACCTTTGTATTCCAAACTTATCTTGATCCTTCTTTTTCAGTCTTCATGTCCATATTACAATTCCATGTTGTCCTCTGAGCACTGTCATGAAAGTAATAATAACCCCGGAGATGTGAAGGAAAAAGGTGTCCTTCTCAGCACAAAGGACAGCTGATGCCAACAAACACACGAGGGTCAGACAGAGGCGTGGAGAGCAGGACATAGTGCTCTTAAAGGCACACGCAACATATTGTTTCATTCAATCACGTCTGTTGCATTCCAGTTTGCTGCCTTTAAGGGGTTATAGAATGTATTTCTCTGGGTGGATGCTTGAATGATATGGCTGATTACATATGGTTTAATGAGATCTAATGAGGCATGGAGTTGAAACATATTTCTTTGCACTATATGTGATTTAGATCGCCCCCCCCCAGCAACATTTTGTTGGCATTTTCTATTGTGTCTCACAGATTTAACAGCAAAATACAATCTCACGGAGGTAAATATATCAATATTTTTCAGAACAGTCATGGCAACATAGATAATGGTTTTCAAGACAATTTTGCTTCTGCACTATCATCAGAGAGCCATATGGTCCTTGGGAAAGGTCTGCCTTTGGGCTACTATTACACCAACTTCACAGTTCTCCTCCTTTTAGCCCCATAGCCTGCTGGGTTGACCCAGAAAATGCTTGCTACAAAATATGTGTTGTGTGCAACTTCGAATGCCTCTTCTTTTTTTCTTTTTTTGGGCCAAACTCGCTAAGAATCATACGAGCTAAACCTGTAAGGGAAGACCTGTTTCCAGATGCTGATGGACCTCTGTCCATGCCTTCTTCAGATGAGCTGATGCAACGGAGGAGGGGATACGGTGGCGCAGTCGGTAGCGCTGTTGCCTCACAGTCAGAAGGTCCTGAGTTCGATTCTCGCCTGGGACACTGTGAGCGCTGTGGTTGTGTCCCCCCCCCCATATCTTCAGTGCCTACTGCCCAGGTGGGTTATCTCGTCGTAAGGGCCTTTCTGTCTGTGTGGAGTTTGCATGTTCTCCCCGTGCTCCCCCCAGGGGGTTCCTCCATATATAACCCCCCCACCAAAAACATGCAGAAGATCAGATCGTCATCGTCATCCGACCAGTGACGACAACATCCGAAGTTGGTCCCTGTACGAGAAAGCGACCACTGCTCCTGGCCTGCCCCCCGGAGGAAAGGACATGCCTGGATGGGTTAAATGCAGAGGACACTTTTCACCGGCCACGGTCAGCATGAGTGTGTTGTGGCCGCATGCATGTATTGTGGTGTTCGTGTGACAATAAAAGACGGGCTTGTCCGTTATGAGAGAGGAGGCAGCTGTGGGGCTCATATGGAGTCAGCACACTGTTATAATGATGCATTTCTGCCTCACAGCATGGTATGTGTGGTGCCACGTTATTCACTGACTCGCACAATCAGCACAGAGCTGTGCTTCTTTCTGTGTGTCAGTGCTGTTCACAGTAAATGCTCATGTACAGACACAATACATGCATTGCTCTCTGAGACAACATTGGTGGTTCCCAATAGGTTCCCCCATTGTCAATGAAGGCCCATTAAATGCCTATAGGCTAGTGAATATATTCACAGCAACCTCACAGTAAAATCCCTTGGATATTGGCTGTATTTTTACACCTACATGTGCCACATTACCTGCTATTATTATTATATTTTCTTTTTGTGAGCTTTTTCTAAAATAGCATACACATATTTTTCTTTGTGGCTCTTATGGCACATTTAGTAAATTTTTGATTTGTTCAATGTCATTTTCCTCAAAGAAGAGTATGTCACAGGCTCATGAATGACTAAGTACAATGACCAAGTATTACTGAACACACTTTTTTTTTAAATCCGAAAACACGTTTATGTCGTATAGTATAGTATAGTACAGTACAGTACAGTACAGTACAGTATAGTATAGTACAGTACAGTACAGTACAGTATAGTACAGTACAGTACAGTAAAGTACAGTACAGTACAGTACAGTACAGTACAGTATAGTACAGTACAGTACAGTACAGTATAGTACAGTACAGTACAGTACAGTACAGTACAGTATAGTACAGTACAGTACAGTATAGTATAGTACAGTACAGTACAGTACAGTACAGTATAGTACAGTACAGTACAGTACAGTACAGTACAGTATAGTATAGTATAGTATAGTACAGTACAGTATAGTATAGTTTTAACCTGTGGTGTGTGTAAGTGCCCTTTTATCATATTTATCACAAGTTTCCTTGATCTCCCGATGCATAAAGTAGCCTACACACGACGAGATGGATGGTAAATGAAGCCGTACAGAGTAGATTAATGCACAGTCAGCACAATAGTCTGTTACCTTATTGTACATAATATAAAATATATACCTGTCTCATCGTTGGTTGGAATCATGAAACTGCAATGCAAGGTCCAGTACGAACCCTCACGTTGAAACTTTCCATTGAGGACAGTACACAGGTATATGTCCAAAATGCACAGAGTGACTTCAAAAACTTTATAAAAAAAAGCATTATTATTATAAAAACAATTACAAAACACAGATGTAGAGTACACAGCTATGGCATGGGGGTGGGGGGTAGACAGATTTAAAACAGCTTTTACAGGTGCATGACACAACAAAACTGCCTCTCCATCCATCTAATACGGAATATGAAGGCTCAAATTTGAGTTCAGTCCACATGTTATCACCTGATCTAAAAAAATCTCAAATTGTTTGTCATCTCTGATATAATTATTTTTACAGCCTAGGTGGCGCTTGGTGTGTGTGTGTGTGGGTGTGTGTGTGTGTGTGTGTGTGTGTGTGTGTGTGTGTGTGTGTGTGTGTGTGTGTGTGTGTGTGTGTGGGTGTGTGTGTGTGTGTGTGGGTGTGTGTGTGTGTGTGTGTGTCATGTGTTTTCCTTCTGGATCTCGGCATCCTGGGTGTTGATATTGGCATCACCCACCTGGCCGTTCTCATATCTGTGAATGACAAAAGCAGAAAGTTTTGGGCAATTAAAAAATAAAATCATACCTGGAAAGTTCTTATGTTGGCACTTGGCAGATATTTCACAGGCAGTATTTCTCCGCTAACCCGACTCTGCCAGATGGGGGCGGTATTTCTCCGCTGCTTCATATCGTACTTACACAAAGAGGAAGCGTGTACACACATGGTGGGATATCGGGCACACCCAGATGTTCCCATGTTTTTGAAGGTCCGTTGAAGTTATGACTGTTGAGACATAACACTTTTTAAGCAATGTCATGTCAACAAATCCTTATGTCAACAGGTCTGATTATGTAGGTAGGCAGTATCTTATATTTACCCTCACAGAGTGCAATGCAGTTGAGGTTCCTGCTCTGCAGAAACCTGGTTTGCCCTGGGTGTTCCTGAAGGAGAGAATGTATGATGAGATAATGAAAGAAGATGACATCCGTGCTCCATGCATAAAGTTGGACATATTTGAATGTCACACCTGTTCGATTGTGTTAATTCGGTTGTATTTCTTTATGAGTTCTTCTTTGGTGGCTATTTGGTGTTGTCCTTTACCCATCTCTGAGCAAAGAAAAGGTATACATTTTGCAGAAATGAAAATCAATGAGCAATAGTTCTCTACAGTGTGATGAAGTTGGCCTGTCCACAGAGCATTAGTAAAAAGAGCATTCTTACCTGAATATTCAAAGGATATCTTTGAAATAGGGCTCAAATAGATGCCTTTCCCATATGCAGCCCCATGAAGCTTAAATAGGATAGAGACAAAAAGTGTGAGAAGTTATAGAAAATGAAGACTTTTGTCCAGTTTCACATAGTTTTATGCCTATCTGCAGACAGCAGACTACATAATATAGTCTGATATCATGCTGAATTTTATTCTGTCTAAATCTTCACTGTAAAATTTTACAGCTTACCTGCAACTTTGTGTAGGAGGCGTTAACTAGTCCATTTCTCAATATCGAATGCCAGTTTTCAGTGTGGGAACCACTGAAAGAAGAGAAATAACGTGTGAACGTATAAAGCAGGGTTGATTTACGAGTGTTGAAATGCAGGTTTATATGTGAGCCATGTGACTTTGATCTTACTCACTGGAAGGCAAAGGTGCTGCCGTAGAGTTTCCTGGCAGTTTGAAAACGAGCCTCCTTGGTTGGAGTGCTGCTGATCAGCAGGAACTGGTGGGGTGTGTGCATGAACCTCAGTTGCTATTGTGCACAGAGTGAGGAAACAATGGATTGGAGTGACACATCAGAAGATAGTATAGAGACACTGCATGTAATAGGCCACGCCCATCACGGGGGAAGAGCTCCGTTCATTTCCACACACCAGCGTCATTTTCCTTGAATTAAACATAGCTAAAAGCTGTTGTGTGTGGTGGGGCTGCGCAGACAACAAATGTAAACAATCGCCAGTTAAAGTTCTTTTGTACTCCTGAGCAAAACAAGGAAGCCATTGAGAATTGGCGAGAAGAAAAATGTGGATCTAGCTGTCAAGAAGTAAGTTGGAGTGTTCATCTTCCGTATATACGATCTTTTGGTGCAACACGCAACCATGCACGTGACATAGGAGAATGCCGGGATTGGACAGGAGTTTGTGTTTTCCCCCGTCTTGGGCGTGGTTTCTGAATGAAACTCTCAACTACTGCACTTTCGTAGCACTTGCAACTACTGTACAAAAGAATCAGATCGATTCAAACTAGTGACTAGTCCCTCATACCCTGTTCTGTGGAAGCTTGACAATGTGTGATCGGTTGCTTGCTATAATCCTGTTGTCAAATATACAAACACCAGAATATATACATGGAAGAAACATTCTGAAACAGCCATACAAATGGAATGATAGTTGAATGTTGGTTTAGATCGTGTCACTCACCACTGTAGTAAGGGGTGAGCGAGAGGATCGATCTTATCCATCTGCTTCTTCATTTCCCAATATGGACCCTGGAAATGAGTTGATGTCAAGAAGATACCTGCTGTCCAATTATTTTGTGACAAGGAGGAACATATTAGCTGATGCTGCCGGACGGGGGCGGTATTGTTTTCCAAAGACATGCACTGCATGTCTTGTGAACACACTACCGCCCCCGTCTGGCAGCTTCAGGTAAGGAACATATGGGAATCGTGAAAATGAAGCTATGATGAGTGGATTTATTTCAACGTTAGTCACCTGTGCCATCTTCCTGATTAACAAGACATTGTCCAAGGCAAGCTGCAGCCTGTCATAGCTCTTCCTCTGTCACAAGAAAGAAATGTGCTTCAAAATAGGTCAACGATATATATGTACGGTATGTAATGTATGTATGTATGTATGTATGTATGTACCGTATGTATGTATGTATGTGTGTATGTATATACAGTATATATATATATATATATATATATATTCTGAATAGGGCATTTCAAATGCATTAGTTTAGTTGCATGATACCTTAGGATTAAAGGCCAGGATATTGGGGTTGCATGGATCAACAACAGAAGGGTATGGTTCAAATATGATGCTCTTGCGTGAAGACAGAAGGGCCGCTCTGCACATGGCCACCAGCAAGTCCACTACCTGTATATCAGATTATTGTAATACTGTAATCTTCACATTAGGACCTCATAACCTCACATTATGAAAGTGTGTGTGTGTGTGTGTGTGTGTGTGTGTGTGTGTGTGTGTGTGTGTGTGTGTGTGTGTGTGGGCGTGTGCGTGCGTGCGTGTGTGTGAGTGCCTGTGACTGTATCTAGTTTTAGGCTGTGGTACAGTATGTCCTAACTGTGTTGTCCATCATGTCATACGTTCCATCCCTACCAAGGCCATCTCCTAGTGACTCAACTCTTAAAATATACCATGAGAGAATGGCAGCCATATATGTAATGAACCCTTTACACATAAATCAACAGAATTTATACAAGAACAAACAATGAATGAAACTGAAATATGTTTCTTTTATTCCCCATCAGGCTAATTTTGTTCATATATTAAATATATGACACAAATGTATTTGTTTTATTTTAAGCATTATGCGTGCAGGCTTAACTTTGTACCAGTGTAGCTGAGTAATTGCATCAGCTGAACATCATATCCTGAACTGCAATACGTGTTATTCTTGTGCTTAATTGCTTAATTGCACTTATTTGCCTGACTTCAAAATACTGTCTCAAGCTAGTCTTTTAGTGTGTGCGTGTGTGTGCGTGTGCGTGTGCGTGTGCGTGTGCGTGCGTGCGTGCGTGTGTGTGTGTGTGTGTGTGCGTGTGTGTGTATGTGCGTGCGTGTGACCAACCTCTGCACCGGTGGCAACCTCCTCCGTAGCCGCCGACATAACTCCCAACATATAGAAGGAAAAGACACAGAGTTCCCTGGCGCAAACCGATGCCTGGAAACGCACAGATCAGAATAATAACAATAGATTAACAGTCAATGACATGTTTAGTGTCATTTCAATAGATCATCAATGTTCTTTGTAGCAGTGTACCTTTAACATAGGGCCATTCTGAAACACATGCCGCTCATCACAGAGCACACAGTATTCATTCAGAGTGGACAGCCTCTGCTCAGCATACTTCATTATCTACATACAAAAGAAAAGAAAGGCGTGTAATTATTAAACTCCCCAATTGCATTTGACCCTACTGGCTTTAAAAAATATATAAATATGAGAGCAAACTACAAATCAAAAATCATATAGAATTTTTATTGACGTTTGTCAAACATGCTACAATATTTTGACTAGTAGGGGACTTTTTGGTGAAGCGTGGATTGTTTAATTTTATATAATTAAATTAAACTTTAGTGTTTGTGTAATTTTTTGTTTTAAATCCGAATCCAGGCAAATAAATTGAAGTTCTTGTCAAACTATTTAAATTCGAAAGATATCAGTTCTATGTGACGTCATCTCTTAAGTCAAATACCTTTACCCTTGTATTTATGAAGATTCTGTTTTGACCTACAGTATTGTGAGGTCACAATGAGAGCTCCTATCTGTGTAGCCATATTGTGAAGCCAAAGTGATGATCAAAGTGCTTCATAGAGTCACTTTTAGCCTCTGCTATTTTTACATATTTTCTGTATTACTTTTGCTCCAAGTTGTATTGTATGTTTCTGTATGTTGAATGTTAGGTATTCTTTGGCGTATTATAGTCAAGTGATCCATATTGTTTAAGAGCAATACCTCCAGCTGCTTTTAGCAAGCCCATAACCCCCCCCCCCCCTAAAATTGACTTTTTGACAAAGTAGACTGGTAATTAATTGCTCATGTATTGCTGGACAAAGTTTTACCTGGACCAAGAAACCATGATGCAGGGTGGGGGCTGTCTTACAGTGCCTGATGGCCTGGGAGGAGAACAGCAGCTCTAGAAGCTGTTTGGAACTAAGATGTGCTGGTGACTTGACTGCTGACACCACCACCCTCTGTGCAGACAGAGACACAACAAACAAAACGCTATGTTATAATGTCATAATATACTTTCAGAACATCAGCATGATTTTAAATAGCATCTGAAGGTAGGTGAGAAAGGAGATCTCACCTTTCCATTGGGTGTGTAAGTGAAGAGCTCTCCTTTGGGATTTTTGATCATGTAGGATGTTGTATGGTTCATTCGACGGTTGAGTTTGAGCTCTGGCAGAATGACCCTACCCCTCACCGTCTCCTGGAGCCCGTTGGACCTGGCGACAGTGAATGAGGAGCAGTGAATAGAATACCCAAAAATAAAAAAATAAAAAATAAAAATAATTTGAAGGTCTCATACTTTGATGTAGGCGACAAGATGCTAAATCTTGCACGGAACTTCTTGATTGTGCCAGCAGGTCTGAACCAGCCGTGTCTGGTCTTGTGGCGGACTATGATGTTCTCATTAGTCAAATCTTTCCACTCCTGAGATATGAACACTCTGAGGATACTAGGGAACAGAAATGATATGTTAGTCTTATTGCCACCACTAGAGGGCTAGGGCTGAACTCAAGAGAGTGTGGCGATAGCTGGGACCTTTCTACCCTTTTTAAAAACACTGTACAAGGTACTGTAAGACAGTGGTTCTCAAAGTGGGGCCCGGGGGCCCCCCAGGGGTCCTTGAGGGGGTTCAAGGGGGTCCCCAGCAAAAAGGGGATAATTTATTTTTAGTATAAGTCCATGCATAAATAACACACAGTAATGAGAGAATGTGACTATTTTGGTCATTGGTTTCATACACTTTCTGTAATAAAAGATCTAAAAGGAAAAATTGGACCCTGTGACAAAATCTTATCAAATGGGGGTCCATGGTCTAATTTATCTAAGTTTAGGGGTCCTAGACATGAAAAGGAATGAGAACCACTGCTGTAAGTTATATACAGTGACACTTTAATATGTCTTGTTTGGCTTTGTTTTATGTGGTAATTGTGATTTGATTGGTTGGTTGGTTGGTTGGTTGGTTGATTGATTAATTGATTAATTGATTGATTGATGAAATTAAAGCTGCAGAGTTTTATATGAAAATACACCTAGCAATATTTCAATGATGTTCATCATGTCTTCATTTATAAATAGACGTTTGTGTTTTCTTGTGATCAGACATAGGTTTATAGATGTTATTTATTTACCTTGACAGTTTCTACGAGTCAACTCTCGTCTTCTTCAGAAGCTGAAAAGCAACTGGTTGACACACGTCATACCCAGCTGTCAGTGCGACTGCTTCTGAAGAAGACGAGAGTTGACTCGTCGAAACTGTCAAGGTAAATAAATAACATCTATAAACCTATGTCTAATCACAAGAAAACACAAACGTCTACCTAGCAATATTAATGAATGTTAAGGAATACTGCGGTAATGAAGACATCTTATCTCCCACCTAGATATACACTCTATTTGCTCTAAATAAATTCTGGTTTTGGGCAAGGAATTATCTAGGAAGAGAGGAATTGAAATTGTGAAATACAAACTGTCTCCTACTGTTTACTGACACCATTTTACATTTCTTGGTGTTGAAGTTCAAAATGTTAAAGCAGTTCTTTCCCTCCCATTTGGAGCTGTCAATGTGCAGTAATGTTGACTGGCTGTTGTTTGGAATTGTGTGTATTGCCATCTAAACATCTAATCTTTCTTATCTACTGGTCATATTGACTTTCTAATCTATTCATCTCCTCTATTAACATTCACCAGTGCCATAAATATCACAAGGGTCGTATCGTATGAGCACTCACTTCTGTAGTTGTAGGCCAAGGCTGAAACTGTCAGGATTGGATGGCTGGAAGACCTCCACTGAAGGTGCTGTGATGAGAAACATCATTTAATTTGGTGTCACATAATATACAACAAAGTGTGGAGAAGACTGATGTTGTTGCTCACCGGGTCCGTCCAGATACTGAGACAGAGAAAGGTGCAGGCGGATAACAATGGGCTCTGATTGGTTAATCTTCCAGGCTTTGGCCACTTCCTCCTTTGGACACACCCGCAAAGAGTGAAACAAGCCAAGATGTCAACATATACAATGTAGGCCTACTAGAGGAGATCTATCGTAAATGCACTTCCTGTGTGAATTGGTAACTTACATCCAGAAAGTTGACATTAATATGCAAGTCAACATCCATGCCATCAATTGTCCCGTACTCTCTAGAATAGATGAGATAAAAGCACGAGAAAATCAATTGTATAGGGAAAAGCAGAGATCTCCTCTTGACTTGTTCAGGTGGCCTGACTGTACCTGACAGAGACTGCAGTGTCTGAACAGAGAGACCTGACTGCCTCTATATCTGTGTCCAGTTGGGAGTGGCGATGCGGGTCAGTAGCACAGCTCCCCTGGCAAGGCAAACAGAAACACATGGTCCCAAGAGCTCAACACCACAGGGGGTTAATGGTTTAAGCTACTCACACACTTCTAGAACAAGAGTTGAAAAGGCCATTGTTCACATTATTAGAAGAAACCTCAAACACTCGAAGACACACTTGAAGACAACTTAATAATATAATATAATATAATATAATATAATATAATATAATATAATATAATATAATCAGACAGGCTTGAGCATATGCCATGTTACCCTGCCTTTTCTCTCCCACAAACTTAATTATACAATATGCCATTTCCATTCCAACAGCAACTGACCATTTGATAGTTTGTGTATTTGAGTCTAAAATTCATAATGCAACACATTCTCTAGTCTAGATGATTGTTTACTCAGCTATCAAGCTATATTGTATAGTGTCCTAGCAAGATAACGAAAACAAATGCTTACTTGTATTCCACACATGGACTCCTCTGTGTCACTGTCTTCATCAGTTTGGCTTTGAGTCCAGTGCTGGCACTCGATCTCCTGTTGGTTTCATGGAAAAGGACGCTCAATAAAGAGATCCTCTTATTGACACAGTTCAACTGGTCCTATTGGCTCCACCTGCCTACACACAACAGCCAAGTCACTGAGACTGGCACATATGTAAGGGATAATGTATATTGAGGCGGTGATTACGGGGGAAATAATGACCGACAGGTGGATTGAGCCCGACGCGCAGCGGAGGGCTTAATCGTTCACCTGAAGGTCATTATTTCCCAGTAATCACCGCCTCAATATACATTATCCCGCTTAGAACACGGCCTACAACTAAATCATTCAATAATCTGACAAAAATAATCATTCAAATAGATTTTTTAATAGGTTTTCAACGACAAAGCGGTTTCATTCGTAATTGGCACACAAGACACCACAGCTGCAACTGGTTGGCCTAATTAGTAGTGTCTTGCTGACAAAAGGCTCTTATCAACTGATTAATCCAGGTGTGGCAGAGCAGCGGTCGGTTGTCGAGAAATAATGACCGGTGAATATTGTTGATTGACCAATCAGAATCGAGTATTCAAGAGAGCCGTGTTCTAATTATCTACAAGGCCTTTAGGAAGCAAACAATACATCTCCACATTGAACTCTACAGTGCTTGTTGCCTATTTGTACTATGTAGTAAACGGAGTCCACAGGACAAGAATTTCACACGTGATACTTGTACCATGGAGTGACAATAAAAATCTTGAATCTTGAATCTTGAATCTTGAATCTGCTGAACATGACTGATATAATATAGTCTTTTGGCAGCCACCGTATCACATTTGATATTGGTAGTACAGAGAAGTAAATTGCCTGTTACAAATATACAGCCTTTTTTTTTTTTACATTCTACCATATCCAGACGTGTATCATGTAGAAATAACAGGGTACAAATGTGGGCTAATTGACTCACCATGTGTTCAGTTCATTGCCACCTCTTCAGAAAGAATCAACAGTCTAGTATTTCCATTCCATTGTGATTGATGATCAAATAAAAGGCTATAGGAAAAAGATGTATGATTGAAACATTAGTTTAGCTATCTCTACAATAACTTCATGTGGATGAGCATATTACTATCAATATTTTGATTCAATTCAAAAGACAGGTAAATACAAGGATGTATGGTAATGTCAATGGCACAAAACCATTCAGTTCTTACCCTTTCCTGGCTGAGAAAAACTGGAGCTTCCACATATCCCCATTGAACGAGCAAGGCACTGATAACTTGAACAAATGTCAAGAAAGAAAATCAACGGTCAACATAATAAGTTGTGAAAACAACAAACAGCTGTTAGATAGCTTGGCTGGCTGTCTGCCGCTCTTAGCTATCTCTCCCCCTCTGGATTTGAACAGCAGAAAGTCACACATGCTCAGTCTTGGACTTCGAAGTCACATGATACAGTAGGCTGCAGAGACTGAGCCAGATCAGCTGAATCTGATCCAGAGAGCACAGGAGGGATATGGGGTTTCACGGGGTTCAATAGTCCACCGGCGACAATCTTCTTCCTTACCATTTAAACTGTGGCTCCAGTGGTGTTGCTGTTGTTGTTTATTTGTGTGATATAAGAATGCCATCCCTCCACCGCTTATACAGTATTACGGGGGAGGAGGAAGGGGGGGGGGGGGTGAGCAGCCACGTGGACACTGGAGCCACAGTTCAAATGGTAACCAAAATTTAACTTTTTCTCTCTGCAATACATTTGATTAGTATCATACCATCCTGCAGCCTCTTAAAGAAGTCAGGTTAAGCAGATTCTGTTGAAGGTGGCAGGTTTGATGGATGGCGATGTGGATGGTGCTTGACGTTGGTCCCCAGTCTTCCTGTCTGTCTGGTGCGGTGCAGTCTGACCTTAATCTGCAGTTACCCTTGTTAGCTGCCGCCTGCTGCTCCACAATCTGGCCAGATTAGACCCCTCCAGGTCTGCATACATCTGTGCAAGTCTTCCCCCAACAAGTGCTTTACTCAATCTAATCTACTTAAGGCACGAGTGGCCGTAAGACGTTTCGGCCCCTACGGCCTTCTTCAAGATCAACAATAGTATTTGTCATAAGTGTTTGCCACTTGCCAGCATGAATGATTCTGAAAATCCAATTAGACTGGAGTAGAATAGAATAGAACAGAATAGAATGCAACAAACAAACGTACAAGGTAAACGAGCATCATACTGTAGGTTCTTAATATGGTGAAACCAGTCGTCTCTGTGCAGTAGGCTATCTGTTGCAGTAGCTGAGGGGATATTCAGGGAGCACAGATCCAACAGGTCACAAACTAAAAAACAAATCCCTGCTCTTGTAAAACAAACAAGTCATCGTGGTTCAGTTGTTCAGCCGGTTGTAATGTATATATCAAGCAAATATGCTTTGTATTGTAATTACAGTAACAGGAAACTTCACCTATCACCCACAAGGGAGAACTGATGTCGAAACAGAGGGAGAGATAGAGAGAGATGAAAGAGAGGAAAGACCACACACACATTGAAGTCACTTAACTGGTCTAATTCTGAGTGACTTGTGAGTGTATCCCCTCTCTCCTCTCAGGAGAGCGTTCTCATTCAGATATCTTGAGGCGAGAGATGTCACATCAAGGGACCCCTTTGAAAATGACATGGTTGGTACCAATAGATGCCTTAGGTCTTTAGTTTCTTACGATACCAGTATCTTCACTCTAGCTTATATTATTCACAATCCCGTCTTGTTCTGGTTCTGCAATCAGGATTTTTAGCGTAATGGGGCCACTGTGATTCATGTAGTACGGAGGCTTTGATCTTGTTTTCTTCTTTTCTTTCAGATCAGGGAGTGAGGTCAAATGGCGATGAATATCAGAATAATAAACACTACTAGGAGAAATGACAATTTCTAAAACACACTTCTGCAGATCCTAACATGAGGAATCTAACACTGGAACTACAATTTCTATGGTTTATCTTAGACTAAGACCATAGGGCACAAATTGTAGTTGCAATGTTAGGGACCCATGCTATGGAATGCAGAAGTGTGTGGATATGAGTCCTCTGTTTGTTCATGTGAGAGCATGCAGTAGCCTATCATTTCACCTTATTCTCTTGTGGCAAAAGTTTGAGAACAAAGATGCTGGCTGGCCTCCTGTCAATCCTTCATGCTACCAATTGTTTGCTGTGCTGTGTAAATTATCTATACATTTTCCTTTAGTTTACTTCATCTTTTTTTTTATTTCATCGATTTTATTTTCCCTATGTCCCCCCCCCCCCCCCCCCTTCCCGCGTGGTGTGCACCATACCATACCATACACTCTTACATACATTACATGCACCAGTAGGCTACATATTCCACAGAGACATTATTATTATGGACCGCAATGGAAACAAGCTATCAGCTTTTTTGCGTGAATCATTTTGTTACGGGTGGGCTGATGTGTATATGATGTTGGCATTGTATGTTCATTCTCAATACATTGGCTAATCAAGTGACGATTGTCTGAACCTTTATAGGCTGTATTCACTTGTTACCTGTCTTATGCCTGAAGAAGGTCTATGACCGAAAGCTTGCAATAAAGAAGATATTTCCTTTTTTCATTCATCTTGATACTTTTAAGCTCCAGCACCTCAGCAAAGTCTGATACCGGATGAGCGGTGGTAATTTTACTATTATGTTCATTCTCAATAAAATCTTCAATCAATCAATCAATCAATCAATCTATCAATCAATCAATCAATCTTCATTGCAGCTTTGGTAATTTATGATTACCGTCCGCGCTCGACTGCTCCATGGCCTCGCCTGCCCTATTGGCGTGTGTGTGTGTGTGTGTGTGTGTTGCTCACAAAATTGCATTGCATCAGTGATGTCACAATGCCTCCTTGTGTGTGTGTGTGTGTGTGTGTGTGTGTGTGTGTGTGTGTGTGTGTGTGTGTGTGTGTGTGTGTGTGTGTGTGTGTGTGTGTGTGTGTAGTCTGGGCACGCTTTACACCGCTTTTGGCCTTGGGGGCGTAAACCAAGGAAACGGGAACAGTACCGGAAACAAGTGTGCCAAAAAATCTTCTTTGTTGCCGTTAGCTTGACGCGGCGAGGTTCTTCCCTCGAATAATTGTCTGATGCAAAGCATCTGTATTGGCTTAAAATATGTGATATTGTGAATCCGCGATGTTTCTTCAAGAACTTCTTCAAAAACTTTGTTTAGCACGTCCATCTTTTGTTTTGTTGTTTGCCGTTTTATTTTCTTATTCTGTTTCCGCTGCTTGTTTCCTGTCTAGGGCGGGGTCTAGGCCGGAAACAGGCCGAGTGACAATATTCCTTGTAAACGGAGACCAGGCTCTTTCTCCCAGAGAAGAGCCTGGTGACAAGAGTTTAGTGTGTGTGTGCCCCATTATATCACTGATGACATCATCAGTGTGTGTGTGTGTGTGTGTGTGTGTGTGTGTGTGTGTGTGCCCCCCTATGACATCACTGATCAGTTTTGTCACAATGCCTCCTTGTGTGACATCACTGATCAGTTTTGTCACAATGCCTCCGTGTATGTCTGTGTGTGATTGTGTGTGTGCCCATATGACACCACTTTTGACATCATCACTGATGACATCACATCTTTAGCTAATTAGTGTAATTAAAAAATCCAGCTCCGCACAGATGCCCTTTACACACCCTGAAGGTTTCAGCCCGATCGCACGTAAAACAGCATAGGTGGCCGAACACCATTTGGAGATATGTAATTAGTAATTGTTAGGATTTAATTGTGGTTGGATTTAATTGTTATTTTGTTGTATTATCAATTAATTAATATACTTTATTATCTTTCTTATGTTGTCACTCACAGCAAAACCTCAGACCCTACAGAGTAAGTCACATTTTACACATAATAGAAGGCGTTGCCGCCATCTAGTGGTGACAAAATGTCAGCTCTCACTCTCTCTCATGTGGTGCGGCAAAATTGTCATTGCGATGAAAAAAGTAGCTTGCTTTTTCTTTTTTTATGTGTCAACATTTTATCCAATGGCCATTCAATCACATTTTCCCCCCAAACAGAATATTATCTGTAACACTTTTTTGTGTTACATAATAACAAAATCGATCCAAATTCCACAGGATCGATTCCAATCCTTAACGATCAATTATCGATTTTCGACAATTGATGAACATCCCTAGTACCGATATCTGGTCTGGCCCATGCACTATATACGACAAACACAGCACAGAGTTGTAATGTGAGGTTTCTTACTTCTTTGCGTCAATTCGGGCCTCGATGTCCTTACGTTCCTCTTCGAGGGCTGCAAGTAGATTCTCATATGCTTTCGTCTAGAGGGTGGGACACAATTTAACATTTTTGAACACCTAACTCGGAACTAGAATAATTAAAGAAGACATATTTGGTTTATGGGAGAATTGTTTACGGCACGTTTTCATGAATCCTGACCCCTTCGGACCATTGAGAGGACGCTCTTTTTTTCAAGGACGCCCTGATTAGTGCATACCACAATTAAAACAATTAAAATCATGAATAAGATTGCATCATATAAAACAATAAAACACTCAAATCACAGGTGCAGACAAATAAGAAGTCTATGTAAAACATCCTCAAGTAGTGCTCTGAATGAATATGGAGAACAGTCGGTCCAGTTTGAGAGTCTGAATCTTGTTTCATCATACAGCATACTGTAAAAGATGAAAGCTGTCTTTCCTGACTCACTATTCATACATGGAGTGACCAATCGAATGTGTCTGATATCCTGAAGCACTAAAACTAAAGTGAAGAAGACAAATGGAATGGAAGCTTAACACACTAGGCCTTACAAATAAATTACAATGCCGATCTCTACAAATGGTAAGAGAAGGCCAACCCACTTTTTCATATAAAATACAAGGAGCACTGTGAAATAGGCTCCTGCATCAAGAGGCTTCAGTGTGGACAGTGAAGCATAGTAGGCCTACATCACCATAATCAAAGACAGACATTATTAGAGATTGCACAATGGCCTTTCTACTAAATAGAGAAAAACAGACTTGTTTCTGTAGAGGAAACCAATCTTTCCCCTCAGCTTGTTGGTCTGAAATGAGAGCTTATTTGTAATGAGTCAGGATTGCACTGAGGCACTTTTCTCAATTATGCGCTTTAATGGGAGAACCGAACAGATACAGATTGTTGTCAGCCACAATTCACACTAAAACAAGCCCAAGAAACCTTACTCCTAATCAGTAACTAATGATTACGCACATAATTGCCAATACAATACACCTCTTTAAAATGAGGCAGAGAGTTTACTGACCTATTTTCAGATCAACTCATTCAATGAGGCAAACAATAATTGATCGCAAGTGAAGTGTCACAGTTTACCTACATAAAGGTAGCCTATGTCCACACGGCACCAACATCTGCTTGTTAAGAGGCGCTTTGATCTGCGCACTGCGCTCTAGCTCCCTCAAGTCATCTCCTCTCTGCCCCCTCCCCTCCTCTCAAATTTGGCTAGAATGCTGACTAAAATAAAGGTGTAAGATACATTTATCTGCACAAGAAGCAACTCAATCCAACTGTTTGCCATATACACGTGTAAAATCAACTAATTAACCAAATCAAAAAAGCCACACAGCATCGATAGATGCCTTGTTAACATATTGAAATCTAAACTGTCATCTCCTCAAATGCACACTCGTGAACACTATACGAGTATTAAAACAACATTATTGGGGACTTATATGACATCAGGAACGCAGACTTTCAAGAAAAAAGGGGAACATCCTCTGTCAATTAACTGCATGGACAGGCTTTTGCGTGTGCGTAATTACGCACGGTGGATCACATGTACACGTGACGTGATTGACTTTTTTACAAAAACTAATTTCGAATTTTAAAATGAAAAATTATTTTAATTAGACAATATATTAACTTTCAAAAAAAATGTTTAAGTCTCACTCAAATTACGTCTGCCTGTGATTTTTTTGTGGGTGTGCCATGCATGCGGCCTCACACCATTTCACACAAGGCCACGCACGCTGTTACAGACCTCGAGGCCACATCGGTACAGATTTTATGCATCAAAGTTGGTCACCATGAGCCAATAGGCTACAGGCCCTGGTGGTCATGTCTACCAGAAGACTCATTGTTCAACTACGTTGCCTATACATCATTGCACGTGCTCTCCATCCAGACTATAGTATCTTAGGTGAAGATACTAGTGTAGAAAGCCTGAGCCCCTTACATGATACTAACCTTCAACCGTGTACTGCGCAGCTTTACGGCGAAGAGAACTGTTTTCGGCTTTGCTCTTCCCCTCATATTTGCCGTGGGTTTTGTAGAGCAAAATGTCGGTGTACAGGGCAGGGTCCATGATGCAAATGTGTCAGGTATTGTTGCGCAGAATGCGCACTGAGAGCCACTCAATTGGGAGTACCATATATATAGTTCTTAATTGATGTGAGCTGATTGGCTGTGCCCTTAATTGATGTGAGCTGATTGGCTGTGCCAGAGGTCAGTGCACGCACTGAACGCATGCACTGAGCATGCATTCAGTGCTGGGAGGTCCATGCTGGGGCAAGCATGTCCTGCAGCAGCAACTGCTTTCTGCCATGGGCGGAGTTTGCGGGGGGCCAGAGGGACTTAAATCTACATGTCACTATCTGAAACTCCATAGTCTGAAAATGATGGATCATAAAATATAGAACCACTTCAACAAAGGCCAGCCCCCAGTGGCCACTTTAGATTTCTTTTGTACCACCATTGTTAAATCTCCATGCCACTATGAAATGTACATACATGTTTAAAGGAACAGCTCACCCTAAAATCGAAATTACATTTTTCTTCTTACCTGCAGTGCTATTTATCCATCTACATTTTGTGTTTGTTGTCTCTTGAGTTTTGGAGATATCGGCCCTGATGTCTGCCTTAATTCTCTATTCTCAATACCAATAGACCCGGATGGCACTCACACATAGATTAGAAAAACTCACCAGCAATGTCTCTTTCCAGAAATAATGACCCAATTACAAAAGATAAACCACAGACCTAGCTGTGATCAGTTTCATGCAAGAACCATAGCAGCTAGTGGCTGTAGTTCGTTCGAAAGAATATTCAGCAAAAACCACCCTGCCGAATCTCGCACCCCCTGTCGATTTTATCTGTGGGACAGTATAGGGTTAAGCCCAGTTACCATATGAGATTATAGGCTGTTTTAGAGTGACAGACTGAATTGCATAGAGTTAACAGTCTCCTGATATGTTAGGCTATTTTGACTTGGCATGGTGAATTACATACAGCTATAGGCTACTTTTTTTAGGGGACCCCATTGGAAGTCCACGTGACTCCACTTGGGGTGACCACCCCAAGGTTATAATAATAATATCGAACCAATCATAATCATAAGGAATTGCATACATATATACAGATATATATATATATATATATATATATATATACCGTATATATATATATATATATATATATATATATTATATATTATATATATATATCGGTAGATATACATACATGGGACTTGTATAACGCTTTTCAAGGACTTTTTTTTTTTTTTTTTTTTTATTAATTTTGATTTTTAAATAATAATAAATACATGCTAAAACAAGAACAGCACAAGTACAGGTGAGCTGACATCAAACAAGCATTGAGTTGGCTATAAATTAAATAATTTTCATTGTACAAATATAAATAAAGACAGATATGATAAATGAGTACATCAATTAGACTTCAGGGTTATCACATCATTGGATAATACACGCCTACAAAAAGTAGGCTGCTTGCTTTGCACCCTCCCCTTCTGCTCTCGCTCGCTGTTTCAATCAGGAGACTTGATGAATAAACAATGATTTTATTATAATGATGAATGATCTTTACAGAATATTATGATGAGAAAGTTAGTTAGTCTTTGGAGCTTGACACCACAGGGAGATATCGAGATCGAGCTGGGTCAGCTCGAACAGCACAGCCATATATACCCCCCTGTGGAGTCAGGATACTGGTGCTGGTGAAAGCTCTTGATGACTGATGGATCAAGGAACTTGGCGGAGACGGGGAGGTGGTGGGTGTGCGTCAACCAGCAGGGTTTAGACTGAGAGACTGAATGAGACACAGAAAAGCATATTTATGCACACAGCAACCATGTGATAGGCTGCCTAAAGGGGAGTGCCACAATGTGATAGGCTAGAAGTGCAGGTGAGCAAAGGTGTATGAGGTGATGTGTTGCTATGCTATTGGCTTATGGGAAACTGGGAGGCAACCACTGATTATTCAATTATCACCAGGAAGCTGACAGGTTAACAGGTGAGCAAGCAGGAGAAGTGCAGTGACTGTGGAACCGGTGAGGATCAAGATCATCCTGTCTGAACCTGCGTTAAAACTCCATAACCCGATCCCTATGTGAAACAAGCAAGCAGGCAGGCTCTGTTTAGCTTTAGTTTATTTATTTGCACTCATTTAAAACATAATATAACAAACATAAACATTTGCCTACATATTGTGCAGGTGAACATCTAAAAAACCCGAGAGGGCTTGTAAACATGATGTCACCTCTTATCAATACACAATCAATAAATTAAAAACAGAAATAAAACTAATAATAATAAAAGAAAAACATAAAAAGGTGTGGGTGTGCTGTGTGAAAGGGTATATGTGGGCGGTAGAATTAAGTTAGGTTCATCAGATAGATCTTAAATTTGTGTTTGAAATGATTGAGAGATTTGGACTGGGATACAAGATGATAAATATTGTTCCATAACTGGACACCCCTATATCTGATAGAAAACTGACAGAGTCCAGTGCGGTAAAATGGAAGAGTAGGAGGGGAGAAGTGCGCGCTCCCGCGAGGGGGTGCAGGTCCCGGCAAGGAGGCAAATCTACACCGGCCTTTCTCCCAGAGCGCGTGCATATATCGTTTGCGCTGCCACTTTCGACACAGGGGTGTACAGTGATCAATATTTGTACAGAAATGTCAATATGAGTGACCTCTGGGTGGGTTTATGAGTGACCTCTGGGTGGGTTTATTTATGAGTGACCTCTGGGTGGGTTTGACGGCCTGCCATGTTGTTTTTAGTGTGATGTGATAGGGGAGGTCTTCCTGAGCGTGTGCATATATCGTTTGTGCTGCCACTTTCGACACAGGGGTGTACTGTGTACAGTGTCCAATATTTGGACAAAAAAAAGCGAAAGAAAAAAATAAGAAAAAACATATTTTTAAGGAAGTAATCATTACTTACTGGTTCGTTAACATGGTAACTAATGGTCAGTTCTTAAGTAACTACCATTAAGGAACTACCTATTAACTATTCATGAACTAATCATTAACTATTCATGAACTAATGGTTCATTCCTGACTACTTCCTCAATAACTACCCATTTTTTGTGTTACAGTATTGTAAAGTGTTATCAAATGAAGTCTCATACGTTGATGTTGGCGACAATGGTGAGCTAAATCCCACTCATGTATAAGTGTACAGTATCATTACATTAAATAATAAATAAATCATAGTTAAAATGGGCTCAATATGTACTTTGGGGGACAAGGGGAAAAGAAGTAGCTTGCGACTAGTTTCATTTTTTGTAAGTAGCTCTCATCCTAAAAAAGTTTGGGCACACCTGCTGTAGGCTAAAGCATAGTATGCATGGCTGTTGAGCAGGCTTACCGGGTGGGGTTGGAGTGGATCTAGTTTTATGCTGTGGTACAGTATGTCCTAACTGTGTTGGCCATCATGTCATATGTGCTATCCCTACCAAGGCCATCTCCTAGTGACTCAACTCTTAAAATATACCATGAGAGAATGCAGCCATAAATTATGTCATTAACCCTTTACACATAAATCAACAGAATGTATCCAATAAACAAACAATGAAACGGAAATGCATTTATTTTATGCCCCATCAGACTCGTTTTGTTCATATATTTGTTTTATTTGAGCATGTACATAATTATGTGTACCAGTGTAGCTGATTAATTTAATTGCATCAGGTGAACATCATATCCTGACCAGGAATACGTGTTGTTATTGTGCTTAATTGCACTTATTTGCCTGCCTTCAAAATACTGTCTCAAGCTAATCTCCTCTATACAGTGTATGCATGAAGGCTGCCATACATTATGACTGCAAAAGAAATGCAGACACACCATACCTCCCCTACTGAGTTCCAAAATGGTCTGTGTGTGTGTGTGTGTGTGTGTGTGTGTGTGTGTGTGTGTGTGTGTGTGTGTGTGTGTGTGTGTGTGTGTGTGGGTGTGGGTGTGTGTGTTGGGGTCAGGGGGCTCGGGGTCTGTGTGTGTGGGGGGGTATCTGTACTTTTAAGGTCCTTGCATGCATACAGATAAGGGAAAATTCCAAAAGCGATGGCATTTGATATATTGACATTAACATTTGACATATTTCTGTTTATGGCTTTGGTTTAGAGTTGGAGGAAAAGTGAAGGTTCGATTTACGGTTAGGATTAGGTTTCTGTTAGGGTGGAGGTTGGGGTTAGAGGTCAGGGAATGAATACAGTCAGCACATGTCCTCACACGCATCTTATAATATATATAATATAAATGTATGTGTGTGTTTGATGTGTTGTGATGCACATTGGGGCCTTTTTTGATTATTATATTTGTAGGCCTATGTTTTAATCCCATAATGAACCAACCAGTGTCACACTTGGCTGTAAACCATAATTTAGTGTGAGCCACTGAAACACATTTTTCATTTTGATGACCCTGCCAGGCTCATGTTTAGACCACAGCAAAGCTCTGTGATTGGCCAGGCGAACAACACTCACATCTGTGCTGTATCCTCCCTCAATATTTGTAATAATTCTGTGGTTTATCTGGAAATTCGGGATTGAACTGTGATTCATCATGCCAAGTAAAATAAAAAACAATTTATACAAGATAAATGTGTGCTTAATTCATTGTACACATAGCGATAGTCAGAGCATGAGTGTCCCGCCCTATATCCTTATGGCGGATGCATACTGGTTGTTCAGACAGGAAAGTAGTCCCGGTTAGTTGGGGGAATAAAACCAGCGCGCAAGCGCCGACGTGGGTGCATTGGTCCCCTGCAAAGTTCCCCCAGTAGGTGAGTAGCAGCCTGGCATCAACAGGTGGACTGAACAATTGAACTTTTTGGCAGAGGAAAGGCTTTTCATGGATTGTGTAGATACTATTTGACTAATTAACTAATCTAAATTATTGACTGCATTAATTATCGAGTTCATAACAAAAACGTATTTTCAAATCACAATAAAATATTATGCTAACGTTGATTACTCAATTTACAAACTCAAGCTACGTTACCTAGACCAATAACGTTACTGCAGAATTAATTTGTCACAAAAGCGAGCAAATGTTTGTTGTGTTGCACTTTTACGTTTCTAACTTTCTCCTATACAATGAAATAAACAGTAATGAGCTAGTCCCTTTTATTGTCGGGAACACGTTGCTTCCTCTAAACGGAAAACTGGCATGCATCTATCTCTTGCAGGCAGGTAGGTGTAGCCCACTGCCTGCAAGAGATAAGTTCTGATAACTCTGTATTGTCATGTGTTGCCATTGTCATACTTGACTTTGAGCTTGCTTGCTGCCACTTTCTCTACTCTTGTCATGTGTTGCAGAATGTTTAGATTTTCAACCGGCTGCTAACATTCGTAGCGTAGGCTTTATAGATACAGTTTTCAGTAGGCTACCCCCCCCCTTCGGTTCTGAAGTTATTTTTGTGTGAATCACCTTTCTCTGTCAAAAGTGGCCGGCTCCTCTTGCTGCACAAGTCCCACTGGAATGCGTTAGTGTGCAGTCACGCAGGCAGGCAGGCAGGCAGGCAGGCAGGCAGGCAGGCAGGCAGGCAGGCAGGCAGGCAGGCAGGCAGGCACATACTGTCTTTGTTGCTCTAGTCTGCACAGGCTGTTCGGTCAGCTTGCCACATCCACTTTCCACTCTTGGCTCATAGAGGTTTAAAATAATTCACTGGGCCATCCATGGAGAGGTTGCACTTTCATCTTAAGCATTTACTTTCCCATTGAGAGAATGAATTGATCCTCATTTCATATTCCTTGGATGGACTTTCTGAACACACGATATTAATGTGTTCACAATCATTCAATATTCTGTAGCCGTTTCTGTGCTCTTTAATACTATAACTAGAGCCAATAATTCACCAGGTGTGTCACCATAAAGATGACAAACCCCAAGCATTGACCGGAAATGTAAAAACAAAACAAAAAATGTCTATGCTATTCTGTCAGAGGTGACGATTTTTCAACCAGATGCTAAATATGTCCTAACTGTAACCATTGTTTCCCTTTGTGTCTCTCCAGGACTTTTCCCGCAGACACTGATTCAATCATGATGAAATCAAAGGATTCGGGCTCTGCCATCATCCACACGCAGCAGCTGCATGCTGCCATGGCTGACACCCACCTGGAGCACATGTGCCTGCTGGACATCGACTCCGAGCCCGCGGTGTCTCGCAACACCGGCATCATCTGCACCATCGGTACAGACTCCATTCCCAAACACCACTGATTCCGTGTCTGATGTTACACTGGCACTTTATTCAAAAAGATCTCGGTATTAGTGCGTCTTTATTATCCATATATGCTTTAGTCCTGTATCTGTTGTCGGTAAAAGCTCCCTTCTTTCGCCCGTCTCCATGCAGGACCCGCCTCCCGTTCTGTGGACATGTCCAAGGAAATGATCAAGGCTGGGATGAACATTGCAAGAATGAACTTCTCTCACGGCACACACGAGGTCAGTGCAGGATGAGGAAACGACACAAAAATCATCCATTTCAATGGCGGTGCCTGAATATGATTTACTAAGCTTCCTGCATATAACGGTGCGACGGGGACAGCCCGTGTAACGTGACACTTGCACCCTTCTAACTGTCAGTGGGATGCAAGTTGATCTGTGAGCTCGTATTTGGCCCTCAGTGGGGGCACCAGTGTCTTCTATATGTTGCGGCTTGTCCAGCCAGCTGCATCATAGATCATATTCGATGTTTGAACTGACTTTTTAGACGACCTCTCTCCCCTTCACACTTTACCTTTTCCACCGAGTGTCAGAATGAATGAGCCTAGAGACCTGTCACCAGCTGTAGTATGGTTACGCACAGTTACCTTTGATATTTTAATCGTTGCCCTTCAAAGGTTAACAGCAGTGATTAGTTCATTTCGGTGCAACTCGACGCTCAGACTGACTCTTGAATGGCCTGCCTGTGCAATGGTGTGGTAGAGAATTGTAGGCACCACTTCAGGGTTGACAACGATATGAAGTAAAGCACAGCAGGAAAGAAGTCAGTCTTATAAACTATAGTGTGTCTATTTCAGCCTTTGCCCTCATATCTGTCATCGACCACATACATGAAAGTAAAAATAATAATAATCCATAACACTAAATGAATAAGCATTTTGTTATGAGAAGGGCAGATGAAATTTGACCTTTGTCTCACTGGTGTGTCAGTTGTCGCTACAGCTATAAATAGTCTTCTCTGTGTATGAGCCTCATAGCAACAGTGTCGACTGTATTCAGTGAGACCAACATGGGCAAGGCATTCGTTACTGCCTGAAGACAGTACTCAATGTTCAATAATAATATGTTTAATATGTTGCATGCCTTTAGTACACCCATGTAATGCCAGTGGATAGTATTGGATTTTTATAGAAGTTCTATTTGTATCTGGCTGTTGGTCAAACCTTATGACAACTATTCATTGAATGCCTCGTTAGTCTTTGTGAGGCTATTTATATTCACCGAGCTTTCCAAAGTGTCATGTGCCCAACATGTGTCGCAGTTGCCTAGTCAGGATTTATTGCATAGTAGTAACGTAAGCTGTACTGTCCAGTGTGTGCTACCAAGTTTGTCCCCCTCCTATCCTGCTGCTGTGGCAACTCAATGTTCCTCTTTGTTTGACACATTTACCCCCAACAACGTAACCCCCGTCTGCCTAAATTAAGAATCATTATTATTAATAATGACTTACTGTTAAAGGAACACTCTGCCCATTTTCAACCAGCTTTGTATCATTAGAACATCAGTAGTATATCAGAAAACTGTAAACTGTTTTGAAGTCTGTCATTTAATTTGACAGTTATTGAGTGTTAAAGTGTGGACCAGTGACATCACTGGTCCACACTAACTCAAATTAATAACTCATTAACTCAAATCAACTCTCAATAACTGTCAAACTAGATGAATGATGAATAGTTTGACAGTTATTGAGAGTTGATTTGAGTTAATGAGTTATTAATTTGAGTGTGGTTTAATAATTTTTTCACTTTTGATGCTATATTGGGTACAGTATATTTTAATATTCAGTACTGTTATTGTAGTATTCACTACTGTTTTTCTTTTTACCTGACTGTGTGCCGAAATGTCTTTTTTATCCCGCAATATTTTGATAACGCATCTTATTTTTTTCATGTTTATCTCATGATGTGTACCTTTTTGAACTAAATAGTATTGTGATGCTCAGGTATTTCAGATGACATGTCGGCTGCCATGTGATTACTTCATAAACGTAAGTGTAAATTAGAACACTTGTCTAATGCCTGATAATGTACCATACAGTACCATGCTGAGACCATCAAGAACGTCCGTGAGGCATGTGAGAGCTTTGGACCTGGCACTCCTGAATACAGACCAGTGGCCATCGCTCTGGACACCAAGGGACCAGAAATCAGGACTGGACTCGTCAAGGGAGTGAGTTACTGTATAGCCAAATAGAGCTAGATAAGGAAAGCTTTAAGGCCCGCTTTCTCAAGTATGAGCCTGTTTCCAATGTTATGAACTGTATTGATGATTTGGATCTTGTGCACAAATAACAACTCTCTCCTGGTCTTGTTTAGAGCGACACTGCTGAGGTTGAGCTGAAGAAGGGCGAGACCATCAAGGTCACTTATGACGACGCGTTCATGGACAAATGTGACGAGAAAACACTGTGGCTCGACTACAAAAACATCACCAAGGTCGTGGAGCTCGGAAGCCACATCTACATTGATGATGGTCTCATGTCCTTCAAGGTTAAGGAAGTTGGTAAGGAAGTTTGTTCCATCCGGTCTGTCTGTCCATGCATACAGATAGACTGGACTGTTTTGTTTTTGTTTTCATCTTTATGCTAAAATATGGTGGAAATCAAGCTTATCTTCATTCTGTACATCGTAAGGCGCCAACTTCTTGATGTGTGAGATCGAGAATGGCGGTATGCTGGGCAGCAAGAAGGGTGTCAACCTGCCCGGAGCGGCTGTGGACCTCCCCGCTGTGTCAGAGAAGGACATTCAGGACCTGCAGTTCGGTGTGGAGCAGGGCGTCGACATGGTCTTCGCCTCCTTCATCCGTAAGGCGGCTGACGTGCAGGCCGTCAGGAAGGTGCTGGGCGAGAAGGGCAAGGACATCAAGATCATCAGCAAGCTGGAGAACCACGAGGGTGTGCGCAGGTGGGTGGATGACCAACGGACCGATCTGAACCCGTCGATCATTTCTGCTGCACAGAGTTTTTTCATCCCGTGATCTCGTTGCTCTGTAGATTTGACGAGATCCTGGAGGCTAGCGACGGTATCATGGTTGCCCGCGGCGACCTGGGTATTGAGATCCCAACAGAGAAGGTCTTCCTCGCCCAGAAGATGATGACCGGCCGCTGCACCAGGATCGGCAAACCCATCACCTGTGCTACACAGGTCCGTGACATTATCAGTAAGAGGACTCGTTGACAGAATAGAATCCCTGTGGCGCGCTGTAAAAAAGTGTCTAAATGTGCCTGTGCAGTCGTTCTCTAAATGTGCCTGTGCAGTCATAGGCCTTTTTTCACAGCAGCCATTTGGTGTTTAACTCATTGAGTGCCAATGACGACAATTGTCGTCAATTCGAATACTAACGTAGAGTGCCAATGACGACGATTGTCGTCAATTGCGTTTTTTGACGGTGGGACGTGGATCAAAGCCAGATCCATCTCCTGTGAAAGTATGGTGGATGTTGAATGTGTAAAAGCTATTTTAGGGACCCATTAGGTGGCGACAGTGCTCTCCAGATTAGAGAAAGGCGAGGAAAAAAGAGAGAAGAAGTCATGGGGAAACGGAAATCGCATCGGTATGCATCGATATGCATCGATATGCATGAAGCATAACGTTAGCTGTGCCTGCAGCAGCCAATCTGCTGCCACAATTGAGCCCCTCCGTGTCCGCTGCGATAGCCCATCCGCATGATTAGTTGTGGAGTTGTTATTATTCTCAACTGGAAGCGATGGGAGCCGGTAACAAATACACGCGGAACGCTGTGAAAAAGCTGGATGTAGCGCACTTTTCAGTGCAGAGCAAACTCAGCAGAGAGCCACCAGAGACACACCCACGGACGGAGGAGGGGTTTGCAGTTGAGGGGGGGGGGGGGGGGGGGGCACGCAGGGCAGCATACAACACCGACCCAGACAGACCCAGACAGCAGGACAGGATTGGCAACACAAGCTAGAATATCTGATGCCCACCAGCAGTAAATCAAGACCAGCAAGAAGCTGCAACCAGCAGCGCACGCAGGGGCCAGCGCTGCTGGTTGCAGCTAAAAAATATTATTTTGCCAAACAAAATTCCTTTGTTTTCACTGTTTTATTGAAGGAAATTATTTTTGAGGTGTCAAATCAGAAAATATTAGCTTCAGAGTCAGTGAATATGCTTGAAATGCTTCATTTCACAAAAGGCTAATTATCTCAGCTTCTAATTTGAAACGTCTCTTTTGGCTCAAAACAACCTATCTTCTCCGGCTCATAACTAAAGAACGGAAAATGATATCAATAAACTTTTTTTTGCTAATGATAGAAGAGAGTCTCATCGTTCTTTGGGCGTGTTCGGTGTTTACATAGTAATATCACACAATATTCTGTGGGCCTCGAGAAATCACTGAAAACGCTCTGAAACTCTGGCACTGGGAGCGTCCGTTCTCCAAAAGTGGCTGGCACTCAATGAGTTAAAAGGCAGGAAGCAACACAGGTGCACCAAAACATTAATTAGGGTTCAGCAACATCACGTGACGTCTCTGAGGAAGATTGCAGGAAGCAGCAGTCGAAACTGTCAGCTATTGACAAAAAAACACAACTAGTCTTTTCATATGAACAATATCTTAATAAATTAGGGTTTCCAACTTCCAGTCCATTTAGGTGTTCCATTGCTGGGGCCCCTAATTAGTGAGATGGTTGCACCTGTCTTTACCCTGCCTTTTAGATACAAAATGGCAGCTGTGAAAAAGGCCCATTCTCTTGATGTTGTCCCCCAGATGCTGGAAAGCATGGTCAAGAAGCCCCGTCCTACTCGTGCCGAGGCCAGTGACGTCGCCAACGCTGTCCTGGACGGCAACGACTGCATCATGCTGAGCGGCGAGACCGCCAAGGGAGATTACCCCCTGGAGGCGGTGCGCACACAGCACAAGGTGAGAGCGCCCCCATCTGGTCACATGCACCCAGTGTGTCTTTATGTTCAGTCATTTTCCAGGTGCACGCCACGCATGGACAACGTACAACTGACCAACACATGAATGGAATTAACTTTGGATTCTTGACGCGAGGCAGTAAATGTCAACTCTATGAGATATTCTTTAAATCTAGTGTTGTAAGCTGTATGGTGTGAGTTATATTTTGTACATAATGCAGAATGAGTATAACACAAACAATAGCTTTCATATGTTTGGGTTTCGGCTTGGGTTCTACTAACTGCTTGTATATTATAATGTATGTTGAACTTGCTTTGTGTGTCCCTGTTTTTCCCCACCCCTCCCCCCATCCATCTGCTACCAAACCTGTCATCCATTCGTGTCTCTTGCATTTTGCTGTTAACTGTGTGATCATATCGCTCAATCAGCATGTGTCTGAGGATCTGCACTGCACAGCAACAGTCCCTGGACATCATGGCCGCGACGTCGCTGTTGTTTAGCCTCAGGTCTCAGTGTGCTCTCAGGTATGCAGACCACTGCACGTAGGGTGGAGATATACTGTCGACTATGCATTCGCGTGCGTATCCTGCGTCCGCTTGGAGCGTTGGTCATGCACGGCACGCCCTATCCAAATTGATGCACACTCCAAACGGAACACAGGATACACGAGGCCGCCATCAAGGGAACGTGTAGTTAAAAGCAAGTATATCTCCACCCTTTGGTTAACTGTGTTTTCTTACCCTTACATTCATCTTCCATTTAGCTTATACCACTTTCATACCAAGAACCAGGGTTGGACCAGGGTTAATTGACCATGTTTCGAACCCTTCTTTTGTCAATTCACACCAAGTCAGTCAACACGGGTTAATCCCTGGTCATGACAATTCAGATAGGACCCGGGTCACAACCCGGGTAGTCTCTCCCCAGACTCAAATATGACGTTGAATCGCTGCGCTCCGCATACTACATAAGTGAGTCTGTGCCAGTTAACAGCCACTGCTGGTTTTGAAGGCGGGTTGAAATGAACCCTTGTCCGAGCCTGTCGAGGTGGGCCGCCAACCCGGGCTGGGAAACCCGGGTTAAACCTTTCATACCCTAAATAAACATGGGGATAACCCTAGTAGTTGGACCATCGGTATGAAAGGGGTATAAGATTTAGTGCATCATGGTTGTCCTATAGCAGAGGTTTTCAAAGTGGGAGGCGGGCTTCCCTGGGGGGACTCCAAGCAGTTTCAGGGGAGGCTCAGTGAATGGAAGTGAAACAAATATGACATTAGTTATTAAAAGGAGATCTCATAGAATAGCCTAAATGTGTGTGATTTGGTGAAAGCGATAGTTCAGGTAGTTGTAAATTGACACATTTTCCCACTTTCCCCAGAGTCTGTATGTCAAACAGCAATACAGTATATACTGTATACTGTATATCAGGCTATCTTGGCTCAATTGTTGTGTGTCTATGGGAGTCAAACAACATAATCATGATCTCATAGGCAGGGAGGCCAAGCTCGGTCTTGCCCACAGTCTCAGACTTTGAAACCCCCTGTTCTATAGAATACAAACTAACTCCTGTAGGTATAAACAAGGTGTTTGATGCAAACCTGACACTACTCTCTCCCTCTCTTTTATTTCGTATTTGTCTTCACATGTTCAGATTGCCCGCGAGGCCGAGGCAGCCATGTTCCACAGGCAGATGTTCGAGGAGCTGCGCCGCACCTCTCACCTGACCCGCGACCCCACCGAGTCCGTGGCTATCGGTGCCGTTGAGGCTTCCTTCAAGTGCTGCGCCAGCGCCATCGTCGTGCTCACCAAGTCTGGCAGGTACGGACGGATACAATACATACATTTTTCCACAACAATTTGTAAAACAGTTGATTCCTATTCCAGAATCTTTCAATTGAAGATATTTGATAAAATGACCGCCACTAAAAACAACTTAACAGATTTAATATTGAACAATCATCACTATGCAGATTCTGTCATGAGGAAGAGGAAGACCAGATTCATTTGTTTTTTTATTGCCCATATGTGGCAAGCTTCTGGACCAAGGTCCAGGACTGGCTAAGCCAGCTCGGTATTTGTTTTGAATTTACACCCTTAAACGTTGTGTTGGGCGTTCTGGATGAAAATCCAGATAGTAAATACAGTTGTTCTGTTGGGGAAAAAGTTCATTTTTAAAGCTCGAACCCAAACAGACTTGAAATGGAAGTTTCTTTATAATGTAGCGAGAAGCCAATTTCTTTTGGAAAATACTATAGCTTGCAGGGTGCAACATGTCATGAAATGGGAGAGGGTCTGCTCCATTGAGGAGTTGGACATACACACATTTTTGTTGAAGGGATCCTACAAAACTAAATTGCATTTTGTGTGTGTGTGTGTGTATTTTATATATATACATACATACATACATACATACATACATACTGTATATAGGAAGAAATGGGTGCCACATCGTCTCTTCATTCACTGCTAACAGAACCCCCGTGCTCATAAGAAGTTTCACTGCACTCACAATCTGAGATCCACCTCTGACCTTTAGAGATCTGAACCCTGACATTTTTATCAGTTAAATTTAACTCCGTGTTCATTCCTCTCCACTTGGGAGTTCACATGTACAAGCACACAACACAGAAAACATACAATCAGAGGGTGGATTTCATAATGTGGCATTCACTTAAATCGATGATTTTCCAACATTTTGGATCCTTTTTAAGTGCTGTGTATTTACAGGAATTGTTTGATTGAACAGTGGAACATGTTCTTGCCACACCTGCAGGTCTGCTCACATGCTGTCGAGGTACAGGCCCCGTGCCCCCATCATCGCTGTGACCCGCTGTGGCCAGACCGCCCGCCAGGCCCACCTGTACCGTGGCATCTATCCCGTCCTCTACACCAAGCCCGCCAATGACGTCTGGGCGGAGGATGTTGACCTGCGTGTCAACTTTGCCATGGAAGTTGGTGAGTGGTCCATCTGATCGCTGATGGGTTTAGTTCAAATCAGTCGAATAAGGGGATTTTGCCAGGAAAGTAAAGTAAGAAGAGTGAGTGACAGAGAGCTATAGAAGAATTCCCTATGTTTACATATTAGTATGGTTTGGTAGATTCCCTGCACCACATCTATCACTAATTCTGTACTTACTCTTCTCTGTCCATAGGCAAGTACCGCAAGTTCTTCAAGTCTGGAGATGTGGTCATTGTTGTGACAGGCTGGCGCCCAGGCTCTGGTTACACCAACACCATGCGCGTTGTGCTTGTGCCTTGAACTTCACCAAAGGACATTAGCAACCAGTCCCCCTCCCCTCTCCTGTAACAGCCCTGCCCCTCTAGAGGTCATCTCCTTCCCACAAGACATTTCCTAAAGCCGTCTACACAACCAACAGAAAGATATAACACCTGGCCGCTTCTTCAAAGGGCTGTCGGGTGTTGTCGTTCATAGACTGTAACTCCATGATTCCTGTCACTGTCTAGTGATTCTTTTTTTTCCATTTACATTGCGAGTACCTAGGACGAACAGGTGCACTGGTCTTCTCCTGTGTGACATACACAACTCAACTGACATTTGGTACACGATTACACGGTGCCCATCTGGATTGTGAAGTGGTCTGGCGTGATTTTGTTTCCATCCATTAAAAGGTACACTTGGATAAAGCGTGTTTTTATTCTTCCCCGTCTTCTTCACCACAACTTCACCACACAAGAGAAGCATTTCAATTTCATTCAGTATTTCCCATCGTTGAGAAAGTTGAAAATGTATCATTGTTGTAACATTGTATCATCTGCCAACTTACCCCCCCTCATTCCAGTATTAAAGTGCAACACATTTAACATTATTGTTCATGCTGTGTACAGTATGTGACCCATGTTACAACAGAGTGCATTACATGTTACGTGCTGCTTGTCTTCCTGCTGTCTGTCTGCTATTGTGTGTACTTTAGAACAGGCATAGCAAAAATCAACTCTTGCCAACAATTTACTCTTACCCCGCCTAGCCCTATATAGATGTAACCCTACTACCTAAAGATGCAATGCGGGGGGGTTTAAAGCTTTAACTAATATACCACACACTGAATTTGTTTAATACAATGTAGATGCAAACATTTACGAAAATGTAAAGCATGGGCCACTATGCAGATTGTGTTCTCGTAGCACAAATTGCACCATCTAGTGGAGCTTTAGAGGAATACTATAGAGACATGGGGCTCTGTGTGTATAGCATGAAAATACTGTTTTTTGCATAGGGTTGGCCTGGAAGCTTCATTTCACAGTGTATCCCATATATGTGTGTGTGTGTATATATATATATATATATATATAATTATCTTTTTTATATAAAAAAGAAATCTGCCATGTACATACCTATATACATACATACATATACAGTATACCGGTATACATACATATATATATATATATATATATATAGGTACCGGTATGTACATGGCAGATTTTCTTTATTGACGAGTGAAAAGAAATGGCAGATAATAATCCTGACTATTTGAAATGCTGGCACACTGCAGTTACAAATGATTTATAATCTGGTTTCAATTCTGCGACAGCATTTGATCAGATTCTCCCTCACGTCACAATATGCGCCGCTCTTAAAAAGAAAACGGCAGTTACAAAGAGCATCTTTGACCATATGTTATTTTATTGCATTGAATTCAATAGCTAAAATAAAATACGCCTAACATACATACAGTACATGTAGGTGATGGAATAATTAAATTTGTTGGTTAAAAGGCAGCAAAATGATAAATATATGAATAGATATAATATATGAATGATGAAAACTCCCCCCGCCCCATTCCACATTAAGTAGAATGCACTCAACAACAAAAAAGTAATGTAATGTTCAACTCAAGCCAGCCTCTCTGCAGGTGCTGAGGTGGTTGGAGGAGAATAGTAATGAGGGATTGATCGAGCCGATTGGCTGTGGCTGGCTAGTGACTGGCTACTGGCTAGTGACTGATGGTATCTCTCTTCCCCAAGGTTCAGTAACCAGGCAGCTAAAGCCACTGGACAGGACCTCCATGTTGTGACCTGCTGACCAGCGAATCTCAGTCCCTGGCCGGTCAGAGGTCCGCAGAATGAATACATGAAATGATTAACAAGAAGAAGGATTCAAGATATTTCTATGTTTGTTGACTTAAAGCAATCAGTGATAGAGTTCTTATCGATTCAGCATAGCGTCACAAGCAGCAGTTGTTCAACAACAGAATGTCAAATTTTACAATCAAATAATGTACAATGAAAGAGGTAAATATGCAGCAATATGACCCTTCAGGGTTTCTCGTTAATGTGTCCAAGTAACCGCTTTTAGCCCTTTGATTGGTGCAAGAAACATTCGGATCAATCTGAGCGCATCGCTGGCTTTAGGATGTTTGATTATCCACAATTGCTTTAAAATCAACTTAGCTTTCCTTCTATTCTGATCTAACTAAAAGACCATCTCATTTATCCACTCCTCCTTATTGAAAAGGACAAGTGCTTCAATTCACAGTACCTTTGTATAGCCATAAAAAACACAGATTATTGCATACAGTGCTAATGGCACACAAACCTTGGCTCAGGTACTCGGACTGAAATGAGTCGGCATCGAGTTGTGCAGCTCTCCACACGCCAGAGCGCTTGTGGAAGGACAGGATGGAAAAGTGTGCATTGTCTCCCCGTCAACAGGCCCTTTACAGACTGTAACGTGTTATACTTCCCAATGTCGGATGAAAAGCTCCACTTGTTAAATAGCCTTCATGTTCAACACATTCACCTCCAACACAAGGATGGGTTTTTAAAGCAAATATCCCACACTTATGACAGAAGGACATTACATTACATTCTTCAGGGTTTTTTTTTTATTTTTTTTACGTGAACTGATTTGTGTTACCAAACCCGTTTGGGGGTGCAATATTGCTGAAACACTATCTTGGAAGACATACTGTGTACCATCCTCTATTTCAGTGGTTCTCAACGTGGGTTCCCGGGGACCACCAGGTGGTCCTTGAGGGTGTTCCAGCAGGGGGTCCCCAGCAAATTAACGAACTGCTACACTTTGCCAGTTTTTTATTTACAGGGAGAGCCAAAGCATATCTATGGGGGTCCATGGACCGAAATGTGCACTAAAATTAGGGGTCCTTGATATGTAAAAGGTTGAGAATCACTGATCTGCTGTACGTGATCTTTGAAAGGAGCAACGTGCACAGTCTGTTTCTCCTCGAATGCGTTAACAGTAACCTCACATTCACACAACACACTCCACGGTGAGGAAGGATAATCAAAAGGAAAGCAATTTTTGGTTTCATTCAAAACTGGATACAGTTGTTGTACAATTTTCCAACTAAACAGGTGTGGGTAAAAGGTGACACAACATTGCCTGGACAAGAGGGTTTAAACAAACAATGATAACATATAGCAAATCACAGAGTGTGGTTATAATGTAATAATACATACTGTATAACGATTGATATTCTCATGAGGTTGTGTGTGAGCACGCACACACAGGCACACACACACACACACACACACACACACACACACACACACACACACACACACACACACACACACACACACACACACATCCATCCATCATCAATAGGTTTTGGATTTTATTACTATATATTCAAAGTAGCAATGTCCTGTAGGGGAAAGAAAATCCAACATTGTCCCTTGCTACCCATGATTCATTCACTCTGAATAAAAAAGAACCCACTGATCTCCGATATGATTAGAATAACACACCCTCCTACTTCAAAATGAGCAAAGTAGTGGTCAAAAACAATGCCGATGAGGAAATGACCTCCCCATAGTTCAGGCATTAAAGGAGGGTGTGTTTTAACCTCACAAGTTGGAGGGAAGTCTGGACAGTTTGTGTTCTGTCTTTAACATTTTAGTAGGGGATCGAGGGTGGGGAGAGCGGACACCCACGGACTGGTTCTGAGGTTCAGGCCCTGACTGTGTCCGACTCACGGGGATGGCCTGTCCTGGGACAGGGCTGTAGGGTTTACTGACAGCCATGGAGGCCGTCGCCCCCGACCCCTCTGAGGAGCAGCTCATGGCCAAAGGCCGTTCCTGGTGTATGGAGCTGTGAGAGCCTGAGATAGTCTTTATTCCCTGCCTAACGAGATCCGCCGAGCACTCTGCCCTGCCTTTGAGGGCACAGGCCACCCTGGCAGGGCACAAGGTGTGAGGGGTCAGGGAGCTGTGAGAGCCCGTGGCGCCGGGGAGCTCGGCACCACGGTGCCCGGTCCTGCCCCTCACCGGGCTCTGAATGGTGGGACTGGGGACCGGAGGGGTGCAGCAGGGCGTGGCCTCACCAGAGCCATACTGGGCCAGGGAGGCGAGGGCGGAATGCTCAGGCAGAACCTGGGGCAGGAAAACTGACTGGAGGCCCGCCAGGCTGTGCTGCGCCAGAGAGGCCGAGGCCCCCAATCCGCCTCCAGCCACCGGCGCGTATCCACTGGAGGTGTGGGTGCTGCTGGTGAAAGGAAAATGGTGGAGGCTCAGAACACTGGATGTCCTGCCTGCTCTGTCATGACTGGATCCCATCTGCTGAGTGCTGGCATGAGAGGGTTGCTGCAGCTGGCTTAGGATGGGACTGACTGAGTTGGAGATCAGAGGGCTTATGGCGGAGGCCGAGGGGGCTGGGAAGCACCCGGCCAGCCTGCCGGACGCCGCCTGCTGGAGCAAAGCTGCTGGATGGAGTGAGGGGGTCAGAGCACCCTGGAGGGTCTGGGAGTGAAGCTGGGCGGTGCTGAGAGAGGAGAGGGAGGCCTGGCTAACAGGGAAGACCGAGGCCAAGCCAGACTGGAGAGGATGGGTTTGAGATTGATGTGGGAGCTGAGACAGAGCGGCCAGACTGCTGGTGAAGGCGGGCGGGGAGGGCAGTGTGGGCGACATAGTGGAGAGATGCTGCGCCCTGAGGGAGGCCAGTATAGGAGTGTCGACCCCGGTGCGAAACCTGGTGGAGTGGGCAGGAGAGCCGGGCTCTGAACCGCAGCCGCTGGACGCGTTCGCTCCGATATGGACTCGTTTTGGAAGGTCAGACGGGTCCTGGACGGAGCCAGACTCCGGGGCCAGAGGCTGGTGAAAGAGGATGGGAGGCAGCTGGGGATGGTGGGCCAAGGCCAGAGCCACCGGGGTGGTGGCAGCAGCAGCCTGCAGGGGAGCCTGGACCAGCGGGGCCCAGATGAGCGACGTGGGTGAGAGGGGAGCGGGAGCCGGGCTGGTCTGGATCAGCTGGGTGCACTGGGCCATGTAACGGTCATGCTGCACTATTCTTTGGATGATCTCGCTCTCCTGGAGATTAAGCGTGCCTGAACTTTGGTGATGTTGGACTTTATGCTGAAGAACAGAGTTCCGCTTCCCTGTTGAAAAAAGACAAATTGAAATGCAGCTTCAGACAAGAGTTAGTTGGTGGCTAGTCTCATAAAAGACACGTGTTGGCAATTTGCAAATGCTCCCACATTCTGTATTTCCTGCAGGAGGAAACTTGGTCAAAACAGAAAGGGAAACTCCGGTGGAAATAATGAGCTCTGATTGGACTAATGAGCCTTTAGACGGGACAGCCGCTCATTAGTCCAATCAGAGTCCAATAGTTCCTAACGGATATAAGGCGGGTACATCTGAAGGCCGGGCACATGCGCTAATTTCTCCAATCACCTCCCTCGGTTTTGTTTACATGTGTCGTGATTGATCGAATATCATTGAACTTCCTCTCTGGTCTGAAGTGGGTTTTTTTCTTTCTTTTCTTTCTTTGGCCAAATTTTAACCGGCTAAAGTACAAAGTGTCTCCGGGGCATTTGAAGATTGTGGAACAGACTAGCTTGAGAGACTAGTTGGTGACAATCTGGGCACCCAGAGACTATCAGTCTAAATCTCTATAAACGGCCAATGATAAGATAACTGCCTCCTGCGTTGTACACCGGAAACCCCAAAATATCTTCAGACTGAACTCTGGCTTCACAGATTGGGTTGATGGAGGATAAAACCTCACCAGTCACTGCATGAATTCATAAATAAATAAATAAATCTCATTAATATATTGTGGTAATAATGTAAATTCCAAGCCAAACACAAAGTGGTACATACTGGCCTCCTGCTCTCAGACTCCCAATGAAAACATATTTTTTAATCTCTGATGATCTAATCATGTTTTGTATTTTGAGGGCCTGTCATGACGTTCGCTCTTCCATATCTGGTAGTCTTCTTTGTCCACATAATGTAATTGATAGTGGTGGCAATCCACTTATCTGTAACCCATGAGTAAACACATGATATCTTCACTCTAATCCAACTTTTCTTCTAAATGTTAGTACAAACATTTTTTAACACAATGCCTCAACCTCAGTGCAGCGACACAGCCTTGCCTTTATTAAAAGCAGAGTATAACGGTGCTGACATGACAAATATTGTGCTCTGCATCCAAATTAATGCACACGTTTGAAATAGTATCACAATAGCTTATGGGTTGTTTTTATGTGTGAAGTACTAAACTACAATCCAATATGGCCGGCAGACTGAAGAGAGGTTTTTATCTCACCAATGCGGTCCAGGCGGTCGAGAGCCACGGTCTCGAAGGCTCTCCTCATCATGGGATACTCCTCCAGCACCTCGTTGAAGTTGTCCACCGACAGAGAGTACAGGCGGCAGTAGTTATCTGCTCTCACACTGGCTGTCCTTCTGCCACGAGTCAGCAGGCAAATCTCTGCAGGGAAGGGGGTCAAAACAAAAGCACACTCCTTATAGACCATTATGGGTACAATTTATTTTTAACATGCTGTGTGCATGTCAGATAGTAACAAAGGGACATAATATATTATGGGAAATATTATACACATGTATTTCCTGAGATGCTTAAAGAAGGCTGAACACACTGCTCAACTGACTGTTGAGCTATATGTCTATGACATCGGCCACTAATAAATAGCTGGCCCTAAAGTCAGTGATGTCACTTGAGGAATTGTGGTCATCAGTGATGTCACTCGAGCAATTGTGATGTCATCGGTGATGTCACGCAAACGATTGTGATGTCATCATCAGTGATGTCATAATTTGATGATGTCATAATGTCCACACACACACACACACACACACACACACACACACAGTCCCTTCATAAAGCCTTGCGTTTGAGTGGTACAGTGACAGAACTGAAGGAATGGATGCACGAGCAGCTGGGTATGACCACAGTCAGCTCCACAAGGCCGCCTGGGCAGGAGACCTGGACAAACTGAGGACCCTGCTGCAGGAAGACCGCTTCAGAAGGCAGATCAATGAGAAGACGCATACGGAAGGTGACGGAAGGTACTGGCGGTACAGCCCTCTGGCGTTCGCAGCCTTGCAGGGTCACGCTGCCTGTTTGTCCTACCTGATCACCCAGGGAGCTGATTTGTCAGACCACATGCCTCTCCGCTGTGCCGTGTGCTACTGTCACCTGGACTGTGTCCGGATCCTCCTGGAAGCCGGAGCCGACCCCAACAGAACCATAAACAATTGCAACCTGGTCAACTGTGCTGCCTTGAGGGGAAGGCCGGACATACTGCAGGAACTCATCAGGTTCCATGCTGCTGTTCCTGTTGACATGGACAGCGATCACCCCCTGGAGTCTCCTCTCTACAACACCAGTGCTGCCCTCCACTACCTGGACTGCTTCCAACTGCTGCTCCAGGCAGCTGGTGTTCTGACCCGTGACGTGGCTTCCCGGCTGCTGCATGAGGTGCTGGTGCACAGGTGCAACTCGGCCTTCGTCCAGCTGCTCCTGGACCACGGCGGTGACCCGGCCCTGGTGACCTTAGAGCAGGCACAGCTGGAGAAGAAGGCGGATCCAGAGGCTCTCAGGGTCTTTCTGGAGGCCAAGAGATGTCCTCGCAGTCTGTCCGACGTGTGTCGGATCCGGATCCGCCAAGTGCTGGGAAGACATCGCCTGAACCAGGTCCACTCCCTACCACTAACACAAGTGATGAAGGACTTTGTGCTCCACCGAAACTGACTTGAAGGACTGTATGGGGTGAAGGACTGTATGGGGTGATCCTTGACAACCAGCTGTCTTGCTCTGCCAACATAGCTGCTACAGCGCGCTCCTGTAGGTTCTCTCTCTACAACATCCGCAAAATCCGTCCCTTTCTCACAAGAGAAGCGACTCAACTCCTGGTCCAGTCTCTTGTCTCCTCCCGCCTGGACTACTGCAACGTGCTCCTGGCCGGCCTACCTGCCACCGACATCCGACCGCTTCAGCTCATTCAGAACGCTGCAGCCCGTCTGATATTCAACCAACCCAAATTCTCTCACGTCACTCCCCTCTTCCAGGAGCTCCACTGGCTTCCCATCTCGGCCCGCATCAAATTCAAGACACTGGTACTGGCCTACAGGGCAGTACACCAGTCAGCTCCCCGGTACCTGCAATCCATGGTCACGTTCCAAACCTCTCACCGCTCCCTTCACTCCTCCACCAGTGCAGGTCGCCTCGCCCCTCCTTCGCTACGGGGGCTCAAAAGTCGCTCATCCCGATCTCGACTCTTCTCGTCCCTGGCACCTCAATGGTGGAACGAGCTTCCACCTTCGGTCAGGACAGCTGAATCACTGCCGATCTTTCGGAAAAGACTAAAGACACACCTTTTCAGGCTCCATCTGGGCCCTTCTTGATCTAACTTCGTTCTCTCTCTTTCTTAAAAAAAAAAAAAAAAAAAACTAACCAACCTTGTACCACTAACCTAAACTTGTACCACTGTTCCTTCAGAAGTTGTAGTTGTCATAGACTGTGCTCCATAGTTGATTGCTCTATTGCTGACAAAAAATGTGTTATTGTAAGTCGCTTTGGATAAAAGCGTCTGCCAAATGACGTAATGTAATGTAATGTAATGTATGGCATTCATGGCTTTATTTACCGAAGACTGCATTGCAAATGTGGGACGTTAATAAAAGGGACATAGTCTGACAGTATTGTTTTGACAGTGTGACACACACACACACACACACACACACACACACACTACTCTGGGGTCAAAAGTGTAGCACCAGGGTCATCCAGTTATGGGTGGAATCACACCACGGTGTTCTGGGAAACGCCGGGAACCAAAGTGCTGCTGTGCTCCAGAAAACAATTCCGCTCTAATCTTGTGTTCCGCTCAGAAAACATGGGCGACGCGAGTTATCGAACTACCCAAAAAGAAAACTAACAATAAAACTAAGTAGTGTGACATCGCCGCCTGACACACCAGTCAAAACGGTAGAAAAAAGATGCGACGAGACATAAGAGGTTTGTTTTTAAGGTTTAGGTAATTGCCTTACCTTTGATCTTTTTTGTGGCCATAGGTTGACACTCACACCATGAACCACACACAGCTCGGCAAAATATCCCAGCCTTCAAATGCCCTCGTTGGAGCGGCAAATATGACGAAGAGAAAAATACTCAACCTTCTGAGAAAAAAGGCCGTCACTCTCGCTGGAATAGATTATTGGTCAACTTTATTGAAAGCACAAAAAACCCTTATATAGTCAGCCTCGCACGCAGGTCTTACTCAGGAAGTCACAGGGGCCAGCCACCCTGTTGTTCTGTGGAGGCCCTCTGCTTCCTGAGATTAAAAGACTTGTTGACAACTTCTTACCTAGAAACCATTTCAGTGTTTTATGCATCATGCGTGAATTGCAAAATCGTTAGTGTGAATTGCAAAATTCCACCACAGTTATTTGTTCATTTTCTATGGGGGAACGAAAAATACTGCGGCACACAAAGTGGAAACAGAGTCTAGTGTCTTTCAATGGTGATTTGCTTGATGTCATCAGTGATGTCACTCGAGCAACTGTTCTTCTTCAGTATATAAATGGGAGATGGGGCTCTGTTTGTTTCTCTGTTTGTTTCTCTGTCCCACTGTGATGTCATAAATCCCACTGTGACATAATCTGTGATGTCATAAATCCCACTGTGACATCATCAGTGATGTCATAAATCCTACTGTGACATCATCCATGATGTCATAAATCCCACTCTGACATAATCCGTGATGTCATAAATCCCACTGTGACATCATCAGTGATATCATAAATCCCACTGATGACATAATCAGTGATGTCGTAAATCTGACATCATCAGTGCTGCTGGTCTCATTGGCCACACAGCAGCCGAGTTGCGGGCAAGGCCGCGCAGCGGCCAAGCTGCGAATGCGAGCTGCAGGGCCAGCTTGGTGAGCTGCAGGGCCAGCTCAGCAAGCTGCAGGACGGACGGGCATCCTAGGAATCAAGAAGCACGAGATCCCTAGTTAGTTCAAATTGGTTAAGGGTAGTCTGGGCACCTTTCACCCCGCTTTTTGTCATGGGGCGTAAACCACGGAACCAGAATGAACACCGGAAGGCAGTGCGCCAAAAAACGTCTTTGTTGCCGTTAGCTTGACGTCTCTTGCCTCGATTAATTGTCTGATGTAAAGCTTCTGTATTGGCTTAAAAGATGTGTGATTGTGAATCCGCAATGTTTCTAAAAGAACTTCTTCAAAAACTTCGTTCGGTACGTCCATCTTTTGTTTTGTTGTTTGCCGTTCTGATACTTGTGTCAAATTGTCAAGTTAACGTAAAAGTTGACGAGCTAGAAACGCTGCCCTTCCTGTCTAGGGCGGGCTCTAGGCCGGAACCAGGTAGGGTGACAAAATCAATTGTGAACGGAAGCCAGGCTCTGACGCGAGGTTAGGTTAAGGGTGTATGTCTGCACCGCTTACTTCAGCACCTGGGTGTGATTTTTTTCTACACAGTATAGTCAGAGAAGTTAATCTGCTGAACGTCCAAGCAAAATAAATCAGAACAAGCACTCCTTCACACACATTCAAAGTGCCCGTCTGCCAGCTCTTCTACAGTATACTGGTGCACCCACAGCCTGTTGTGCGCGGGCATTACCTCCAAAGTACGAGCCGTCGGACAGCTTGGTGTCTTGGCTGCTCTTGGTGATGACACTGACCACCCCGTGCTGGATAAAGTACATCTTCTTGCCGATGGTTCCCTCCCTGATGATGTAATCCCCGGGCTGATAGACCTCGAAGCGCAGCTTGGTCAGCATGGAGGTCACAAAGTTGGGGTCCGCGTTGGCAAACAGAGGCATGGAGGCCACCAGTCTTCGACAGTTGAAGTTGATGATCTCCTGCAAAGACGGACACGCTCTTGACCATCAGCTGGGAGAAAAAACCTTCGCAACACAAATGGCCGATGATCATTCTACATGTGTTGTAGACTTCAGTGAAAAACAAAACCGGGTGTTTTACAGATTAGTGGACTGCAGTCTCCGGGCATTACTAATCAATCAGATAACATTAAACATGTTATCATGCACAGTGGAAATGACACATTTGACTACGCTAAAGTTCAAATGTAATACAAAAAATGCAAAACTAAAAAGAAAGAAAGGTGGACGAGGTCTGACCTCTCGCAGCGGTTCGTTCAGTTCCTCCAAGATGATTTCCTCGTCAAACATCTTGCCCTGATAGCGATGTTCATAGTAGTCGTGGATCCTCTGACGCATGCCGGCAGGGAGCTTGTGGAAGGACATGTACTGCTCCACCTGTTTATACTGCAGGGACAATGAAGATGGATGAGTCCTCCAATAATAATATAATATAATATAATATAATATAATATAATATAATATAATATAATATAATATAATATAATATAATATAATATAATAATAAGCAATAAAGTTAAACACATTTGCATCTATCCATAGGGCAAAGTCAAATGAGTGCAATGACATTAACTACTGTGTCCCTTGGAAGTGTACAAGCTATCAGCTATGGAAGCCCCCCCAAAAATGGTCTGTATGCCCAACCTGCTGCCTCTCGCTGTTTATTTTCACTTTTATTTCAGCCTCTTTATTTCCAGACCTCCTGCCTCTCATCACTGTCCGTTTCAGTTGTATTCATCAAGATTCACACTTAGCTGAAGTTCTCCATTAAAACTCTGTCATGCACACATTTCTTTGCTATGGTAGCTGCAAATGTTTCAAACTGATTCTCAAACTGAGAATTTTTCAAAAAAATCAAAAATGCTCATAAACAGCTTAAATTTTGGAAAATGGAAAAATCTGCTTCGTCAGTCCCTGCCTATACCAATGCTCAATGCCATGATTTATTTGCCAACCCATTGAGAAAAATTGACAGTTTTCCGCATTTTATAGTAAGGATTTGATAGTCTACTTCTGTAGTAGTATTATTCTATTCATTTTAGGCAGTTACAGCACCCGACACTAGTGCAATGATGAGGTCAGTGATACAGTGTTAAATAAAATGGTGCGTAAACTATAACTTCCACTGGATGATGATCATAAGGCTACAATCCTCCAATATGAACAAAAATCAATTGGATTTTCATAAAAGCATCAATTTATCCTGTTTCCCATAAAAGACCCAAGCCTGAGATATCTTACATCATTATGATGATACTACTTACTATGATGTACACACTATGAATTTAAGATGTATATCTGAAAAAGCTCCACCACATTCCTGGATGAGGTGACGTTCACGATACCATTCCCTTTTACCCAGTGGGAAGGCAACTCTGTTCCCAGGCGTTTCCCCCCCATTTCCACCACTGCTTTTACCACATACCGCACACGACATTAGTGATCACTGCTTCAATGTATCGTGTGTTTCCCACACTCCCGGTGTTGAAGAAGCGAACCTTTCTGCCACAAACAGCTGCCACACGTGGGACGAACACATACCTTTTCTTGGTACTGCCTCCTGGAGGAGTCCAGGGACTGAATGAGTGCGGTGGCGTGGCCTACGAACATGGCAAAGCAGGTGGCGCCCACAATCATGCTGAGGATGGTCAGCCACACGTCAGCCATGCCTATAGGGGGGTACAGGCCGTATCCGATGCACAACATGTGGCTCATGGCCTTGAACAGGGCATAGGAGTACTGCTGTCCCCAAGTGTCATTCTGCAGGGGACAAGCGGAAAGAGAGAATCTGTGATTATACACAATATTAATAGGCTACATGATATTATTATATATCATTAATGATATGTAATTAATACATAATATTAATGCCACAGAAGGATTTTGAAGGCTGAGATGGAGGCTAAAGGTGACCAGGCCTTTGCTGTCCAGGTCCCAAGGCTTTTAGAGCATCGAACTGAGGAGCTTAGGCTTAAATCACCCAGAAAACAGAGTACTTCTATTCTTGCTCTTGTATTACTTTGTTGTGTAACCCTATTTTAAGTACTGTCTGGCCTTTATGGCTATTTTATTACTTGTAAAATGCTGTGGTTTTGAAAGAGACATGTTGGGATGATGTCTGCCTCGTGAATTAAAAAAATAAAAATAAAAAATCCACTTACCACCATCTTGTTTCTGGTGACCCAGCAGTCGGCGGGGAAGTCCTGCAGCATGGGCACCAGGAACTGCAGACAGCCGTCCCAGTGGCACAGCAGCAGCATCATGCCAATCAGGTTCATGATGCGCACCATGGCGCTGGCCAGGTCATAGGTCATGTGGAAAACCTGTGACACAAGAGATTATCAGCATTAATGGAACCTAAACAACAAAACAGCATCTCCCTTAGTAAATAAATCTATAACATTTCAATTTGCTCTCATGCCATCAGGGGGGATTTGAAGCGTGCAGTAGGTGCCGCGCGGGCCAATGGCAATAGGAGTCCTTTACCAGACCACACTGTTCTTAATCCTCTATAGACCCACCAGACCACCAAAGGCTGTTTCAATGTTGCGTAATCATCTGCGAGCGTAATGGCTCACGGGGATGTAACCTTGGTGGGAATTATAAAAAAAAAAAAAAATCATGCAGAGAAATATCCATTTGTTCCAAAGTGAGTAGACTGTCAGTGTGTGTGTGTGTGTGTGTGTGTGTGTGTGTGTGTGTGTGTGTGTGTGTGTGTGTGTGTGTGTGTGTGTGTGTGTGTGTGAGAGAGAGAGCGCGCGCGTGTGTGCAGGGTGATATATAGTAGGACTCTCACGCAACTATGACCAATCAAAAGAGAACCGGGAAATAAAGTGTAAAAGGCTACCACACTTGTATAAAGAGTCCGTACGATTTTCCCTATGCTTAACTCTAGTTATGAAAGCAAAAAGAAATGTGATAATCCACACAAGGTTACAAAGTAATTAGCAGTCAGCTAGTGCAAGTGAAGTCTCTTATGACAACGCTCTGATACCAGGAGACTTGAGTAAATAGCATAGTATGTATTTCCCTCTGTTGGACATGTGAGGGAATGCTTTGAGTTATAGTGCTATCAGTTAGTAAGGTTGTCAAACGTATCGATAAGTATTGGTACAAAAAAATTAACGGATACAATACTCATTTGTAACAGGTATCGATAGTATCGATATGTATCTATCGATAATAAAAATTTGATACAATACTCAGTTGCAACAGTATTCAAGCAGTGATTTTCTCTTAATGAAAAATCAAACATACTACTGATTCCTCGATCCTTCCCTGTCATTGGTGGGTATCTGTTGTTTCAACAAAGCTCAAAGTATTCTGATGAGGAGAGCAGGATTAATCTGCTGTGCAAAGTTTTTAACGAGTTTTATCGGGTCTAGATTATGGAGAAGCGTGCGTCTGTCTTCGTTTATTTTTATGCATCTTGAGGTGTCGTCACCCCCCCCCCCCCCCCTCCCCGTGGTATCAAACAAGGTATGGAGTATCAATAAGTTAGAAATTCTAGTATTGTGAGAACCCTAACAGCTAGTGTGAAGTCTGATTTGATGATGCACACAGCTTTGCCCTGCAGGCTCTACAGTACCTCTTCCCACTGGTGGATGTAGCGAATGAGTCTGGAGAGGCGCAGCAGCCGCAGCAGACTGAGGATCTTGGTGAAGCGGACGATCCTCAGGGCGCGGGCCGTCTTGTAGAACTCAGAGTCGATGCGTGTCTCCACGATGAGAAAGATGTAGTCCACGGGTATGGAGGAAATGAAATCCACCATGAACCAGCCCTTCAGGTACTTGATCTTGATCTTCTGTGGGTCCAGGATGATCTCCGTGTTGTCCTCCTTGACGATGCCCGTGCGGAAGTTGAGCACCAGGTCCATGAGGAAGAAGGTGTCGGAGACCACGTTAAAGACGATCCAGGGCGGTGTGTGCTCGTCCTTGAAGAAGGTGATGCCCACGGGGATGATGACCAGGTTCCCCACCATCAGCAGCAGCATGATCAGGTCCCAGTAGAACCTGAAACAGAGCGAGTTCAGTATTTCAAGTCAGATCCGTAGCCGAATACAATACATTTAGAGTGACCGTTTCCATCCATGTCATGTAGCAGTGTGGCAGGTCATTGTTTCATTTTTTTATTATATTTTTCACCAAATGCAACATTTTATACACAACTAGTGTACGTGAGTCAAACTCAAGGGGAATAAAAGTGTGTGTGTGTGTGTGTGTGTGTGTGTGTGTGTGTGTGTGTGTGTGTGTGTGTGTGTGTGTGTGTGTGTGTGTTCGTGCGCGCACGCGCAAGCGGGTGTGTGTATATTTGGGGAATCACTTATGACTTTCCTTCAAGAGTAGGAGCTGAAAATGAAAAAATATCTCTATAAAACCTAATATAAACAAGCATGGGCTTCTAATCTAAGAGAAGAGAAAATGGCTTATTAGAATTCAGCTGAAAGTCTCATGGGGAAATACCCATTGTCACAACTACCAACTACCCACTAACCCTTAAATATCAGTACCAGCATATTCATTTTCATGTGGAATTTTATGACTTGAAGAAAAGGTTGCTTGTAGTCGTGTTTCAAATGATTAATATCTCAATATCATTTGCAAGTCAGGTAGATTACAGCCAGCTACAATAGACTACCGTATATTAGAAATGGACTGTGCAAGTCGAGCCAAATGTTGCACCTTCTCCAGTTATTTCAGCTATTCTGTTTACTATTAGTGTTATTCAATATTATAGTACTATACGGGTTCCAGATGTCTTAATTCCTTTGTTTTTGCTTAGAATTCTCAATCTAACTTCTGATAATGACGATACTACTGCAACAGAATCCATACCAGCGCACACACGCATGATAGAGATACACGTGTGTGAGATTGCATGTCCGGTCCGTTCCAGCGCTCCAACACTAATCGATGGAGCAGGAGCCTGATATACCAGCATGGCCTGCAGGGGGAGCAAAGGTCAGCGGCCTCCAGAGGCATGCATGACGCCTGTAAAGGCTCCTTATGACACGTGACACAGCAGGTCATAGCCACACTAAATGATCCAAACCCTCGTTACATTCAAGAAGGCAGAATATGAATCGACAGGAGACATGCAGTATGGAGTGTGGAGTATCTGACTGGATGAGATCAGGATGTGGCGCTGATGTCTCCGGATCTAAAAAAAAAAATCTCAGTATTAACGACCCAATAAAGCCACGGGGACATGTGGTGCCTCGACCGACCAGAGGAGGCGCTAGTGCAGCGACCAGGACACATACCCCACCGGCTTCCCACCCGCAGACACGGCCAATTGTGCAGAAGCACCGCTGCTGGGAATTGAACCCGAGCTGACCCGAAAATAATTCAATTAAAAGTTCTTGAGTCAGAGGTTCGGCATACTCGAATATATTTGATACGATTGAAGGTCTCATGAGAGGAAGAGGTGTAACAAGCATCAAGGGCACATGCATACAGTTCAGAGATTGATGTTTTTTTGATGCGGTGCAATGTGAGAGCTGACATCATAATAGATCAGTTAGCGCTGATACATTGTACAGTACAGTACAGTACAGTACAGTACAGTACAGTACAGTACAGTACGCTGTGGTACAGAGATGACATGATGTGTGATGATGAGAGTAGCTGACATGACAGGACATCAGGGCAGTTTGTGATAGATTCGGATTCCTGTGTTTGGACATGTGAGATCAAATGGTGCACAGAGTTGAAAAGTGTGTGAATGTTAAGGAGAGATGTACAGTATATATATATATATTATATATATATTATGTGTATGTATTTTAAGTGAATGATTAAGGGTCTGAAGGTTAGTTTTTCCACATCACATGTTTTTACCTCTACACTACCCAGCAGTGTTGGGCAAGTTACTTTCAAAATGTAATATACTACATATTACTAGTTACTTAATTTGAAAGCAATAAGTTACTTTACAATATTAATTTCTGTGTAGAGTAACTCGTACAATACTTATTACAATACTTTTGCATTACTTTTACCAAAACAACAGCGGCAGCCACCCCGGAACCATCCCGAAAAATAATGTCAACCGCCTTGAAGTCAGTGTAAACCATCCAAAATTCTAAATGTTATTCTTTTCCTTTGTGATTGTCATCTATAGTGGTTATTTGCATAAAAACACACAGTTTGATTAGGAAATGATTGTATTTTTTTTTTTAATATGTGCTTTGATTTAATCCAATGTAACTCAATTTGTATCTTGAGTTACTTGACAAAGTAACTGGTATAATATTACTGAAATCCTATAAGTAATAAGTTATATTACTGAGTTACTGCTAAAAGTAATATATTACATTGTAATATGTTACTTTTGTAATGAGTTACCCCCAACACTGCTACCCAGACGCCCCTGTGCTGCGTTTCGGACATGTTCTCTGTGCTCCAATAGGGCACACTGAAAAGAGCACAGGCATGTGAGAGTAGTGGTATGACAATAACCTAGAAAGAGAGATTTGAATACAGCGCGACATATTGTAATCACTTATACCTTTAGCCTCCACGGGAGAACATCACAGAAAGAGCACGGCAGTGAGGGCAGGGTGGCCATTGGTTCTGATCAGCTTTCAGTTATTCTCAGCCAAACAAAGCATTTGCATTCCTCTCTTCACCCCGTGCTTCTCTGTGCTGACACACTGGTCCTAATTGCGTTTCCCCTCTCTGGCTAAATCCACCATTATCTCCCGGGAATCCACATGTCATCTCCAGGAGTCAGCTGCCATCATCAGCCAGATGTTGAGTAGTTAGCATTACTGTTGCGCACACGTCACCGTGCTGCAGAGCACTGGAACAGCTGGGCCACACAAAAAGCACAGTGCATTATTTACCGCTGTGCCCCGGCTGCAGCCCACCCAGCTGACTGTGCATGCCGGCCGCGTTGAGCCCAGGATTGAAACGATTACCGGTTTAATGATAAACCGCGATCAAATTCCTGACGCTTAGTATTACAGTTTCAAATTGTGGTTATCATTAAAACGGTGTTACCGTGATTACTGTGTTACCGTAATTACAGCGCTTTGAAGAACACAGTAAATACTATCCATCGTCAACCAAAGTTGGCAATCGTCTCCCAGGCGTGAGTGTATCAGTACTATTTGGGTGTGAGTTTTCAATATAAAACTTGGTGAAATGATTTCAGTAGCTTTTGAACATTTTCAGCACATTTTGACAATAGCAACGATAACACCGATAACCACGATAATTGTGGTCACTATAATCGTGATATGAAATTGTCCTACCGTTTTATCTCTAGTTCAGCCTATACAAAGCATCATTCTCCAACTCTGGCCACGGAACTGGTGTGACCACCAACATAAAGCTAACTGCCCCCTAGGGGTCAGAAGTGTAGAGTAAGAGCTCCAGGAAGAGGACATTATTTGGGTCAGAGAGTTCAACTATGTCAAGGAGCATGAGAGCACAGAGGAGCTCCGAGCAAAGTGAACACAAAAAGGCTTCAAATGAAAAAGGAGCTTAGATCAGTGAGGACAGCTGAAAAGGGGATCACATTGTGTAGTAGAGATACTTATGGAAGCACAACAGCCTGCGTCCAGCTCACTGGCTTAATACACACCTGTATGGCTCCAGCTGACCAGCAATCATATTAACACTGTGTGCTGGCTGCTCTATCCAATGAAACCTTGAATAAAACAGCAGTTATGTAGCCTATGATAGAAATAACAGTTAGTGTAAATTTTTTTATAAATTTTAGTCCGCCACTGTTACAGATGCCATGGGTTAGTTGTTTAAAGGAGAAGATTGGTGGCTACACTTATTTTAATGGTATTTTATAAGCCAGGACCAAAAATAACCCTTAATGCTGACAAATGTTTATAGGTCACATGCGGGACACCTAACCTGAAATAGGATCTGTAGGCTAAACACCTTCAGCCCAAACCAGGTAGCAAATCCTGTCCCTGCTCAGATGGGAGGTGCGACCCAAACAAATGACAGCTGAAACATAGCGCAGAGTTAACAGCTGGCCGTCCTGATTCATCATAACATCATTTCCATTTCAATCTTCTCTGTGTGCGTATGTGTGTGTGTGTTTGCGAGTGTGTCCCCTCCCTAAAGTCCCCATCCACACCATCTCTGCTCCATTAGACTAATTGTGCTGTAATAATCTCCACTGATGTGTGCTTCTAATATCTTGAATGGTCATGTTACGCTGTTTTGATTACCCCATCTCCAAGCGCCTGATGCACTCTCTGTAATCCACTGCCTGCGCTAAATGATCAAAAAAAAGTGTAATTCAGATGAGTGGTAAAAAAAAGCAAAAAAAAAAGCTGCAGTGACAGACAGCGTGCAACTGTGAGCACACAGTGAGCCTCAAGGTTAAATGTTATGAAAATCTCTTTATGGTAGTGATCAACAGAACGCTGGATGGTATGCATCGTGCAATGAAATGTAGGACATGCAGATCCACACACACACATTATGCACGCGAGCACGCGAACACACACACACACACACACACACACACACACACACACACACACAGTGTGGCTGGTAAATTAGGGATTACTGTGTGGCTTAGTTTGATGCACATTAATTCACAAATAGAGCAGCTAATGTACAGACAATTTACAAAGCTTTATGTTGATTAGATCACATTCTTGTGTGGTTCACACACACACACACACACACACACACACACACAAACACACACACACACACACCTGGCTGTAATCTACTTGACTTGCAAATGACATTTAGAAATTTTGTGAAAATAATTTCAAATGATTTGACTTTAATGTAAACACGACTACAAGCAACTTTGCTCCAATTCATATAATTACATATGAAAATGCATATACCGGTCCTGATACTGATTCATACTGATTTAGCGGTTAGTTGTTGTGACAATCAAGTGATTCCCCAAACACACATCACGTACATTTCTCCAGACCTTGCAAAACTAGGAAGAGTAAATTGACTCTAAGAGGATTGTGCATGTTAGTCAAATCCTTTACCATGCATCAATCAAATGTTATCCTTTACCATGCATCAAATGTTGGCCAGTAAGAGCAGTGAAGGCATTCATTGAGTCATTTTCAACAAATAAAGGATAATAAAGAAGCTGTATCCAGATTACTCAGGCTCTGTATCCAGATTACTCAGGCTCTGTATCCAGATTACTCAGGCTCTGCATCCAGATTACTCAGGCTCATTCAACTTTTTGCACGATACACCTATTCTGCACAAACTCAGACTCCTGATTATCAAGCTGGTGTCATCATATGATCATAATGCTGTTAATGGCTAATAGTTTGTTTAACCATGAATGAAAATAACTATTAGATCTGCTGTGTCTGTGACAGCCTCAGTAGCCGATTAAGTTTAGTTTACCGGTATGTGAGTTTATCATACTTTATGGTAGGCTATACAGTACATATCTCCAGTGGTAGCCTACAACTGTCATATATAACAATTTCTATAGGATATATTATAGGCTACAAATATTCGTTTTTCTGTGCTATTTCCAATAGTAGGCTATCGCCACATGACCTACATGGCTTCTTCTAAAGGGACAAGTGCAAGCAAAGAAAGATTTTCTGCACACAAATTACCTAAAATCACTGTAAGGGTGGATAATCCAGAAGCCAGCAGACTTAACTCGCTCTCTCTCATGCTCCACGGCCCTCTCACTCCCTAACATCCGCAGGGAGAACTTGTTGACTCCCGGCTGGAGCAATGCCCCGAACTGCCGATGCATGAAGCCGGCTTGGTACAGCCTGTCGTCTTCAGGTATGATCTGCTCTGAACCTTCCAACTTGATGAAACTTGATGCTCGACCGGTCGCGTCGCCGCTCCGGCCACCCATGTCCCCTTGCTGGGCCCCGGGGCCGTGTTCACACTGGAAACTCCCGCTGACACCGGCATCTGCCTCGGGGTGGATGAGGCGCCGCTGCTCAGCCGGGTCTGACCCGAGAGGATGTCGCCCGGTGACGGAAGACACGCTGCCTCTAAACAAGCGACAGTCTCCGTTCAAGTTGGTCTTCATCACGGGAACGTCTCTGTCCAAGTGTCCGCTCCTCCTGGCCTCCTCCTCAATGCTTTTGCAACTGCTTGCCGGAGACGGAGAGGGCAAATGTTTTAGCCGAATACTTTTCCTCTTGTCCTTGTCGCCGTTTTCTCCCTCATCAATCCCAGAAGGTTTTTGCCCAATGTTTTGCGGCAAGCTGTACAGCCGTTTGCGCATGGAAGACTGAAATCTTTCCATTTTGGAGAAAGACAGGAGGAGACGCGCTGTAAAGATAACCCGTGAAAACCAGAGAGATGAATCATGAATCTACATACACTTCAGGGTGGCACTGGAGGCAAAACAGTGTCGGTACATCCGCAGGACAGGTCGTATCTTATTTGACACTTGGGACGTGCGCCTCTCTCCCCGACCGGTTCAAACATTGAGATGCGTCAACAATACGTGGCCGCTTCAATCCGACGGTCATGTGAAAAATCCCCAAACAGTGTAGATGATGATGAGAGCGCATCAGGATGCAGCATGCTGCTGAGCGTCGGACGTGCCGGAGTGGGAGAAGGATGCTGATGCTGAGGACCTCAATGACAAAGCATGATCTCCTCCTCCTGCCCAAAATATAGGAGCTCTCTGTCACTGGAACATGGTAACAACACACACGGTACCAACATTCAAAGAGCGCTGACATCACTGATCCATCATCATCCTGCCTTCTGATAGCGTGAATATGAATGGGGCTAATCTATCTGGTTGCCATAGGAGCCGGTATGGCACATGATGCGCTCACCCCACCCAGTCAGGACACCGAGGGGGATGATTCAAGGATAAGACCCTCGTGTGGAGTTGGTGATTAAAGACTGTAGTTTAGCGAGAACATTCACTGTCACTTCTTAGTGCATCAATTAGGTGGCAACGCGACGGGCTCTGCAGATGCATATTCATTCACTAGTTAGATAAATTGATGGCAATTAGATGTCGGTGAATCCCATTTGCATGTTTGTAGGCTACAGTTGGTTTGACATTGAGGTCTGACTGAGCACATAATAACATTAATAACATTAATAATAACATTAATAATAACATCATCATCATCATCATCATCATCATCAACAACAACAACAACAACAACAACAACAACAACAACGACAATAATAATCATAATAATAATCATAATCATAATCATAATCATCATCATAATAATAATAGGGTCATTCCTGGCTATTGCTGACTTTTTCATCCCCATGAAGTAAATCTTAACATTTTAATGAAAATAATATGTGTATACTGTATGTATGTGTGTATATGTGTGTGTATATATATATGCGCCTCCTCTCTGGTCTGCGTGCTATACATCCTGCCGGTGAAACTCCTCGCTGTCAGATGAAAAGAAGGGGCTGGTGACTGCACATGTATCGGAAGAAGCAGGTGCTAGTCTCTAGTCTAGCTACAACTTCCCCCAGATCAGCAGGGGGGATGGAGCCATGACCGGGACGGCAGGGGGAATTGGCCAAGTAAATTGGGGGAGAAGGGGGGAACGGGATGGAACATTTTGATTAAAAGAAAACAGGGATAGAGGGCTGGTCCTCTCCACTCTCTGCCTCCTGCCTCCCCACACCATCGCACAACTGACCTCACTCTTTCCACATGGCATGCTGTAGGAAAAGTAGCATTGGTCCACAAATGAGACTGTAGGGAAAGAAGACTTTGGGGAAATATTGTTGGCGTGTATTTCCCCAAAAGTTGGGGGTTTGTTGTTAATATTACATTTGGAAACAAACGGAAGATTATTCTGAAGATGTCATTTAGGATAGTCTATAGTCAAAAGAACAAACTGAAGCTCAAACTGTTCATGGCTTTAACCAGTTTTTGTGACCACGTCACCACAATGCTGGACATGGTTCTCGGCAGACAGACACCCACAGCTGCAAAAGCATTTCCCCTGCATATGAGCGGTGTTGACGGTGTCAGACTTTCACTGTGGTGAAAGATAAGACTGAAATCTTGTGAAATAGAGCTCTGCATACCAAGGACTGCTGTGCCACTGACTGATAGAACAAAAATACTGTAACAACTACAACCAAATCTTCAAAGTAAGGAATGATCAAGGACAAACCTATAAAACATACAAACAGGACTTAATATCTCAGTGACATTCTTTGTAGAGTTAACGTAACCCTAAGAATGTCACTGAGATATCTTTATTGTTAAATGCAGCCCATTTAATATGACATATCTAATCCTGATAGTGATATGTGGACATTTCCTTTTTTCTCTTCTCTAAAACTTGCCCTGCTGCTGGCTAATGAATCTCTTGTGTAGATCTTTACTGACTGAAACTGGACCACCACAGTGCAGTGAAATAAACGAGTGTAATTCTTGCAGTGGGTGTTGCTTAAATAGTGGCATGACCACTGAGTGAGAGACCTCTCACCCTTAAGTGTGTTTGCCACAGTCAGGCTTTTCTTCGTCCTTTCCGTTGATCACTGTACACATGTTGGTTTCACGTGTCACAGGCTTTGCCCCCATTGTCACAAAAACTTTTTATGTCCGTGGATTATGCTACATTTGATGAATATGTACACATAAAAATGTATCGCCACTCGAAGGGTAAATGTTAGGCTATAGGGTGAAACCTTAAAAATTAAAGCTGTAAATTAAAATTATTTTAGGAAGAGTTGTGATCTTTCTTGTTTACAGAGCTTTTGTTTTGCCAGAGAACACAGACATGGGTTTGTCTTTGTTCTAGCAACAGGTTCAGTGAACACCCTCTACTGCTATAGATTCCTCTTCTGATATATTCATGTAAGACAGGATATTTAGGTAGGCTACATCATGGAAATGGACAACAGATGGCATCGGAGGCCCATATCATCATCAGTCTATTCTAAAGAAACACATTACAAGCTGTCATTATTCTAATTCACTTATCAAACAAATAAGTTGTGGGAAATGTTGCCCAATCCCTGAATCACTGAAAGAGCTTGGCCTGCATAAATGAACCAAGTCCTGATTTTAAATTGTACCGGTCAACGGTGCCGCCGGCCGGCAGGCCCCCGATAGACACTGCCCCCCTTTGGTGCACTGCTGCAATTTATTTGGCAGCAATTATCTGTTGTGTGCTGCCACTGCTGTTGATGGCTTCATTGTTAGGATGATGTCATCATTCCTACTGTGATGTCATAGATCACTCACTGATGATGTCATAACACAAGTTGATGTCATGTCCGGGACCTATAAAGGTTCGGTTCTGCAGGTCCTCTGCAGTTGTTCATAGACTAATCTCAAGACAACCTTCTGCAACAGTTCCCATCTTTCGAACCTTGCAGACTCAGCTATCAAGTGCTACAGCGTTCCTAGTTATCGAGATTCCAATTTACCAAGTGTGTCTTGGCCATCAAGTATCCGCACCTAAATCCACATGTCTCACAGCAACCCTAACATTCATTGAGGCAGAACCAGACTGGATAATGTCTGGAGCAGTTATTTCATAACTTACAGTATGCTATGCCTGTGTAAAACTATAAAATGGCTAAAAATCTATGTAAGATCATCAGTAAGTGTCGATATTGTCATTGCTTCGCAAGTAGAGCTTGAAAATGGTTTACTGTCCAAATGGACCAAGGTCAATTATGAACACTGTGAACCTAATTTCATATTGGACTGTGTGCAGGTGATACTTACACCACAATCACACATGTAGCGACTAGATGTGATGACTGATGGATGTTTAACCCTTCACAAACACTTAACTGTTATTTTGTGGTATTCCTATTTGTTCTGAAGCAGAAAATGCAGCTACCTGCAGGAAATAACCCTGGGTTTCTTTCACAGTCACCTTTTCACATTTTTCACATGTAATCTCACTGGAGGCGCACAGTAACATCACAGATATTCTATGTGGGCGGAAGTTGTTAAATTCATCAGCAGAGCTACTTTTTACCATAGGGTCTCCATTGTGAACTAGTCAAAATCCCACTAGATGGTGCTGTTTTCCTTACACAATATTTCTTATAATCATTGATGTCTGTGTGCGTGCATGCGCGCAGTTTCGTTCATGCAGAGACACTCAACTTGACCAATAAACGTTGTTTTTGAGATATTTATTCTTAAAAATGACTTGGGATCTTAGGATTGCTTTACATGTGTCAGTCCTGACGTGAGCTGTCTCTTGATGCGTCCCACGTCAGCTATAGAGAATTCATGCAGCTGTGTAGTATGTCGTCAACGCTCTAAGGTGATCCTATACTAGTTTAAAGCTTTGTCACAGAGAAATCAAAAGCTGCTATGTTTTTCAATATATGATATGAATAATAATTGCATAGGATAATAGCCATGCTATACAATACACATAATTTAAAAAACAATGTTAGAATGATTTGAGTACAGATTTCCTAAAGTAGGTTTATACAATTTTCCCCCCACTTTTCTCAACAATTAAGTGCATCATACAGCATGAATATATTCTTTATATTAATGGTGATTTCATACAGTTAATAGTGATTTAATACATACAGTACATACATACAGTAAAATAAACCTCAATCAAATGTAGAGGGACATTGCAAAGCCCTTAAAATTTAATAATATATATATAATCTGATAAAATGATAAAGTACCAACTTATAAAACGGTATGCAGCAGAATGATAAAACTGTACACAACTGTCATACCAGATTATGGTGGCATTTTCTTTTACATTGCCAAGTTTTGTTTTCCCCTAGAACACACGGCACAGATTATCTACATGAAGCCACTCTCTGAGAAAAATAACAAAAAGCCATTTCTGTATCAAACAGAAGGTCAAGATCTTGCATGCATTACTTCAGAATTAGTAAAAAAAAAAAAAAAAAAAAAAAAGTTAAATTAGCAGATAAGAGGGAGGAGGAAATCATGAATGTCAACAATTGCATGCAGCAACAATGGTTATAATGTGAATATTTCCATAATGGTTTGAGTCTCTCTTGACCTCTCACCCTCACACAATAAAGTCATAAGGCATGCCTCACACAGTACAGCCATTTAGCTCCTCCACAACCATACTTTAATGGCAGATGAATCTTATTAAGAATAGCTAGGAATTCCCTTCTTGTTTACCTTCATATGGTCAAAACATATGTAATGTTACCTGCAAATACAGACAAATCAACTCATTAGGGCAGTTAATACTGTAACAACTCATTGGTTATTTTGAGCTTTCAGTGGTAATCTTTTCTTTCTTTCTGATTCCCCCCCATTTATTCCCCAATTGTACTTCGCCAATTCCCCCTGCTGCTCCGGTCGCTGCCCCACCCCCTCTGCTGATCTGGGGAGAGCTGTGGACACACACATGCTTCCTCCGATACATGTGCAGTTGCCAGCCGTTTCTTTTCACCTGACAGCGGGGAGCTTCATCGGCAGGAGGTACCACGTGGGAGGATCACGGCGCTATTCCCACCAGTTCCCTTCCGCCCCGAAACAGGCGCCCTGACCGACCAGAGGAGGCGCTAGTGCAGCGACCAGGACACATACCCTCATTCCCGGCTTCCCACCCGCAGACACAGCCAATCGTGCCTGTATGGACGCCCGACCAAGCCGGAGGTAACACGGGGTCGCAAACCTGCGACCCTCATGTTGGTATAGGCAGGGAATCTACCGCTACAGTACCCGGACGCCCACTGGTAATTTCATATTTAGTACATAATCTCTTCATTTGTGGCCAAAGGCTATTAACAAAATATTCAGCATAAACTTGACACTGGATTCACAGTTCATTTGTTTTTCCCAGAAGAGGGATTAAACACTCACTTAGTAGACAGTCAACTCAGTTTGTGTTCCTCTGGCGGAGGTTCTTGTCTTTGTGGTTGTTGGTTGAATTGGTTTTCCTTTAAGAAGTAAAAGATAAAATCAGGTCTAGTCTCGAGTGAAAGATTTGTATACTCAGTAGCTGAGCACATGAACATACAGTGAGTTCTACTTTTCACAGTGGTGGACAACACCATACCTGGGTCGAATTAGTATTTGCAAATAATTTCTCCGTTTTTTGTTCTAACCTACTTAGAGAATCATGGTGGGGGTTTACCTCATTAGGTCCATTTAGATGGTAGGAGGCAAGTTCATCACAGGGAAGAATATTGATTCATCACTATCGTTCCATGTGAAAAATCAGCCAGAGCCATTGTCACATGGCTCTTCGAGGATTTTGTCTTTATCAATTGTTTTCATTTCAAAGAAGAAAAGCAATAGTCATCATTGCAATGACAGACACATAGTAGTATCATATGGCTCTCCAAGGATTGTAGTTATTTGCGAATGCTGCGCGACCCAGATTTGGATTCTACATTGAGCTATAGACTCTATAGACTGTCGAGAGTAGATATATGTTTATGGGCTAGAAGAAAACACACACGACCAAGCTAAGCAGCGATAAGGTGGTGACTGTAATGTATTTGTACTTACACTGGTCCTGGTGGTTCATCATCTGAGGCAACAAGGGAAGATATGGAGAAATGAAGACCAAAAAATAAACCGCAGGAAAGTTGCACACGTTGATGAATTGAAGTTTTTTTTTTTGTTAACAGAGAGAGCATGAGGAATGTCAACATGTTACAGTGGCTGTGCGGCTGAGACATGGAGCACTTGACCTCCAGGCGTTTCTAGGATGACTTTAATTCAACTCTACTGTCGTTGGTGTGGGCATCTGCGGAAGAGCATGACTATGTGCAGATTGTAGACATGGGATGGAGAGACATGGGTGAGAAGGCCGAACAGTGAGTAGGCCATATGGTGTTGCATTTGGCACGAGGTCGCTCAACAGACACACAGAAGGCAGTCAAAACCAGCACAACACCACATTAAAACGCATGAGTGAGGAGACAATCGTGTAACAGGCAAAGGTTCAGTTTCAAAAGACTTTGTGCATGCAGAGACAAGCACCGCACACAAAAGATCTGTTCACTCAAACAGATGACTGAAAAGCAGCTCTATCGATATCAGCCTTCTAGCTCTAGAATAGTAAAGTCCTTGACTCTGTGTAGAAATAGTGACAGTAGAAATGATTGGTCAACACGGTACTTTAAATTCATTCTAGTAACATGCAAGCCACTTGAGAACTGCAGAAATGCTGTTTTGATGCAACTATATGGAACAGTGTTGTAGTCAAGTCACTATATTTCGAGTCCAAGTCGACTCTCGAGTCCCGAGTCAGTCCGAGTCACCGAAGAAGAGTCCGAGTCGATTCCACATTATCTGAGTCCGGAGATGACAGAACATGAACATGAATCCACATGTAGGTGGAACACACGTGCCTGCCCTTTTTACGAAATTGAATAATGGCACAGTATTAATATAGCTATCAGCTATCAATATCTTATACCAAATGATTAGGGCCTATTACAAAAGAAATGAACAAAAAACAAAAAAAAACAGTCTTTATCAATTAACAAGTCCTTGTCCAAGTCCTTTTCAACTTCCGAGTCCAGATGCGTGAATGCTCGAGTCCAAGTTCAAGTCCGGGTCATCAGTGCTCAAGTCCAAGTCGAGTCACAAGTCTTGAAAATGAGTCCACGACTCGGACTCGACTACAACTCTGATATGGAACCAATATTGGTGGTGAGGGGGAGGAGGAGGGATCTAAAACCTAGCAAAAATAGTTGCTCAACATGTTGAATTGCATGTGACACTCAGGTAAAACATAGGTGAGAGAAGTTTGTGCGTGTGGGTAATGTGCTGTGAACTGGAAGGAGATGAGACTGGATGCTTACTGAAATTCATGAGGCATGCAAAGTCTCTCACTTACCACAAACATGGTTTAGGTTATGCGATTTGGGAAAGGGGGGGGAGATGGGACATATCACAACAATCTGTTAAAATATTCAATACCAATGCTAACCTGATTTCAAGAATTATAACCATATGTTGAGTAAGGATTCTGGTGTATAACTGCTCTACAACTGCAATACTGCACCATGCTACTGAAAGGCTATGAGGACTCCCCCCCCCTGATTTCCCCCCCATTTTTCTCCCCAATTGTACTTGGCCAATTGATCCCCTGTTGCCCTGGTCTCTGCAGCCCCTCTGCTGATCTGGGCAGAGCCATGCTTCTGATCTGGGCAGAGCCATGCTTCTGATCTGGGCAGAGCCATGCTTCCTCCGACACATGCGCAGTTGCCAGCCGCTTCTTTTCACCTGACAGCGTGGAGCTTCACCCGCAGGACGTAGCACATGGGAGGATCACGCTATTCCCACCGGTTCTCTTCCGTCCCGAACAGGCGCCCCGACTGACCAGAGGAGGCGCTAGTGCAGCGGCCAGGACACATACCCGTAATCAGGCTTCCCACCCGCAGACACAGCCAATTGTGCCTGTATGGACGCCCGACTGGGCCAGCGGGAACACGGGGGTGCGAACCCGCGACCCTCGTGTTGGTAGGTTAGGGAATCTACCGCTACACAGCCCAGACGCCCGGCTATTTTTACTAGGATTTTTACTGTAAGATTGGTTATAATAATAGTGATAATAATGAGTAATATTTCACTTTGGTGTAATATACTGTAGACCTACAAGTAGCTTATGTCGTATATCAAAATAAACAGATAGCCTACCTTTTATTCAGAATTGTGTACTGTATTCCATTGAAATGCTTACTACTCTAGTTAGTTTATACTGCAGAACTACTATTTTAACTGTGGCCCCGAAGTGAATTAAGACCCCGGAAACCCACTTTACATGTGGGAAAGGCTTGCTGAAAACTATTTATGTTATGTTATTACAATGTGACATAGCTCATTAAAGCCTACCAATTCAGCAAGATTCTACGTTTCACCATGGGATGAATAGCAATGACAGTTTATTCCACCTATATTTAACATCAGTAGTTTATAATAGTCATCACCGCTGCTGGCCATTTGGGTGCCCTAAGCGCAATTTGTTTCGTGGTGCCCCCCTCGTCCAGAGAAAAACTCACAAATGCAATCATATCAATGCAATCAATTGCAATGTATACTGGTTGCCACCTGTGGTGAGGGGTAGGGGTTAATAGTTGTGTTTTTGTTATTTATGTGTTTGTTTCCATGTCAAAGCAATAAAAAAAATTATAACAAAAAAACAAATGCAATCATATATACATATATATATATGTATATATATATAGTTATTTAGTTAGTTATTTATATTAATTATCAGCATTGATGTTACTGTACTGTGTTTAAATTTAAGTTCACTACTTACTAGTTTAAGTAAATTTTTAGTTTATTAAGTGTGTGTAAAAAAAGTGAGTGATTTGCAGGTTCGGGAAACTCAGACAGAGTGAGAGCTCTTCCCGGTGCACAATCTTTGGTTTTGGAATCTGCGGCAGAGTGAGAGGTCTGTCTGCTCTCCGCTCCTGCTGTTCTGTGAGATCTTTGGCTGCTCTCTTTCCTCAGTCTAGCGGCATCACATGTCGTTTTAAATGAGGAGATCCACAACTTTCTTTTAAGGGGGCACCGTGGCCAGTTCAAAACAGGGGATGCCAAACTGTCCATGTGGAGAGTTCATTTTAGAAGGGGCATTACAGCGAAACTGCGGGGCATCCACATCACTGGCAGTTGTGAACCTGCTGCTGCACAGTTGAATCCAAACCGGCAACATGTCACATGTGACAACATCAAAATTGCGCTTGAGAGGAAAGGTCACCATAAATACAAGTAATGCATAATTTATGATATAGCCGGACTCTTGGAAATGAAGTAGTTAGCATTATTAGATCATCCCTGGATAGCATAGGCAGCTTGTATACCTAACGATGTCTCTCATGGCTATGTTTGCGGGGAGCTCGGGGACAGGGCAAAGTCCCTTGAAACCCATAAGTAATTGAAAACCGACCATCTCTTGCAACGCTGCTGTATCATATTTCCCATGAATATTAAATGGGTGAAATTGTCCTGACAAGGTGTGACCTACTGCAACAGCGTCTGCCTGTTGGGTCAATGTCGTCACACTGAATTATTGAGTGCCCGGCACATCATAGTGTCAGGTGACCGAGTTAGTGTCGCCTGCAAAGGAATGACATAAGCAGACACCGAAAAAAACCGACACAGTCCCTCACTACCCAAAGCAGCACTCACTAGGCTCTGGATGCAAAATTCACAGGAGAGAGATCCATACTCTTTAAGTAATGTCTAACTGATTGGAAGACAAAAACAAGGATGAAACGCCACTGCCGGGACTCACCGTCTCCTATATCCTCTGGCTTCTTGCGCTTCTCGTAAACGACGATGATGACGATCAGGGTGATGATCTCGGCCAAAACCCCCAGGAGAGGCCAGAGGGGCGCCAAGTAGCTGCGCACCCTCAGCACGGAGACCACGGAGGAGGTGCCGATAATGTTGGTGGCGTTGCACTGGTACTCGCCAGGATCCGAACCCAGGTCCAGGTTGGCAATATGGAGCTCGGTGTAGTTGTCTTTGTTAGTGATGAAGAAGCGCCCGGATGAGTTATCAATATCCTGTAAAGGAAAAAGGAAATCCACAGAGGAGAAGGAGGTTGATGGTGGACGCGTCATGTAGGAATATGACTATGTCTAAAAGGACAGTGGTTACAGTATGTTTACATTAGTGTCCTCTAGAGAGAGAGAGTGGCGTCAGCGGAGGACCAAAATGCGAGACTCATTGGCTAATGAGACTCATTAGCCAATGAACAGCCAGGAATGGGTCTCGCGCTACTTTTGCATGCTAAAATAAAGCTGATAATGTACAATTTGATTCAAGCGATGAAAAACCCTTTCAGAGTACAACACAAACTGTCTATTTTGCTGCAACTCGACAGTGCTGCTTAATCCAGGACCTTGCTTCCTGGAACTCTTGAGAGTAAAAAACTGGTCCATTGGAGTGAATGGAGATGTCGGGACTCTTCTATCTACGCGGCTCTGGTTTACATGTACAACTAACCCGGTTACTGGCCATACTCCAGTTAAAGTCTTATTTGAGTTCAGCGGTTTACATGCATCCATTGGTATCCTGCGATGGAAAGTCCCTGTTGCCATCAATAAACCAATTTTAGAAATATTCCTGTCCACCTGCGATTGATATAATGGTCTGTCAGCAAGTTTGTGTGAACAAGCGCAAAGCATGGTGCTTTTCCCCCCTCCCCCCGCAAATCCCCCTAGCCACTAATCCTGCCCACCCCTCGAATCCCGAATCTCTAGCACCTTCCAATCTCTATCTATCCCTATCCCTATCTATCCCTATCTATCCCTATCTACAGCCCTTTAACCAATAAACCCACTAAACGTCCATGACTGAGTGACTGTCCTGACTTTTCCACCTTATGAAGATGTGACTGCCAGCTACCCGCTTTGACTGGGCGATAGGTTACTGCTAATGCAGGGGAAAGACATGATCATTCCAATAGTTATAATGAGGTACAGCTCACGGCCATGTTTTCTGTGGTCATCAAAATGTACCCGCTGTGTCCGAGTTTGTGCAAAAACCAAAAGTGAATTCTCAAAATTGAAGCATCAGCTTATACCTAGGTTATTCTAATTGAATTAGGACGTTCATATGCATCAACTCAAAGCCAGGTTGAGTAAGAACAGAATTCTCTGCGTACGTTTTCCAATCTTGTTCTAATAAGCGTTACTTGTTTATTGACCACAGTGAAGCAAAGAACGAAGGGTTCGGTGTTTTGAACCATCTCCATACAGTACAGTACAGTACAGTACATGGCTTCCACACGTATACGATATCACTGCATCCCGCCAATTTAAACAGCACCCAAATCTGCATAAAGCCTTTTCCCAAAAAGCCCGTGGATGTTGGGCGATGGGAGTGAGAACATACCATGGAAACACCGCTGTCCAGCTTGCGCCAGGTCCAAAGGGGGTAAGGATAGCCCACAGACTTACAGTAGAGTACAGCGCGCTGGCCCTCATTCTTATTCTCACTGCGCTTGTGGCCTGTGATGTCAGGAGCAGCTAAAACAAGGAAGCAACGTTATTACATGTTAACCAGAATACAGTGCCACAGGTTTACTGCGTGTGCAATAATGTATGTATGTATGTATGTGTGTGTGTGTGTGTGTGTGTGTGTGTGTGTGTGTGTGTGTGTGTGTGTGTGTGTATGTATCTATGTATGTATGTATGTATGTATTAGGGCATTCACGACTAGTGAATTTTACTAGTCGACTAGTCGTCGCTAAAGGTAGTCGACTAGTCGTTTTTATTTATTTTTTTAATTAAAAAAAAATATATCTTTAAGAAAGAACATGAGGTATTTACACGACATACATGGACTATCATATCCCATATCCCCCACAAAGAACATCAAAACACAACAAAACAAAACAAGAAAACTGCATAAGATACACAATAATCCAAGAACAAACAAGACTATTGGACAAACAACCAAACAAAAACAATGCATTCAGCTCCTATCCTGATAAGCCTAATGACACTGGGGTAAAAAGTTCTTAAAGTCAAACTCTGTATGTGGTTGCCATATTTTGGGGATGTCTAAGAATCTGCCTTTGCTCTTGTAGTAAATGTTATCCAACGTATGGTAGCTTGAGAGTTCATTCCACCAGTGAACTACAGCTGGGGGATTGGATGCTTTCCAATTGAAAGCTATGCATTTCCTAGCTGCCAACAGGGCAAGATCTATGTATTTACTTTGAATGCATTGTTTTTGTTTGGTTGTTTGTCCAATAGTCAATAGTCTTGTTTGTTCTTGGATTATTGTGTATCTTATGCAGTTTTCTTGTTTTGTTTTGTTGTGTTTTGATGTTCTTTGTGGGGGATATGGGATATGATAGTCCATGTATGTCATGTAAATACCTCATGTTCTTTCTTAAAGATTAAAAAAATATATATATATATATATATATATATATATATATATATATATATATATATTTTTTTTTTAGACTAGTCGACTACTAAGCACAGTGTCGACTAGTGGTTTTACTAGTCGACTAGTCGACTAGTCTGTGAATGCCCTAGTATGTATGTATGTATGTATGTATGTATGTATGTATGTACTATGTATGCATGCACCAATGCATATATTATGTTGAATGCAGGGAAAATATATACTGTATGTGTAATTTGTACTTTGAATTCATCTTGTCAAGAAGAATCTGATCATAAACTATAGCCACTCACATTTATTGCAATCGATCTATTTTTTTTTTTATCTTTTTCTTTTTTACTTTACTTAAAAGGCAATGCTGGTGGAAAAAGTGCTGTGTCAGCGTTTGCAGGCACTGAACAGCTGCGGTGCATCAGTGAGATCATAAATGCTCTGCATTTCCGCTCATCCACTAAATGAAGGTAATTCCAGCTAAGTCTTTTAGGCACGATCAGAGGGGAAGCCTGACTAACTACTGTGTGAACAGAACAGCAGGAGGAAGATGATGGAATCAACATTCATCTGGCTAACATCACTCAGCCACTGGCAGGAGATGCTCACACTACTGCAATTATACAAATAGAAAATCCAATGTTGTATATTAGTACATGTAATATTCCATTCATTCGTCATCTCGTCATCCGAAAGTATACAGTATAAGGAACAGGTGGCAGAATACAGTATTCATTGTCAGGCATCAATACTGCATGTAAACGGAATAGACTACCGTACTTGCACAACTCCACTACTTCCTGAAATGAGTAGGGCACACTGGTTTCCTGTCCTACACTATAGACCAAATCAGCGGGGATGTTTACATTTACTTCCGGTTACCCCTGGCGTCCACACATCATAATGGCGGTGAACGGCACAAACTGACGTGTTGAAGACAAAAACAGACAAAGAAGACAAAAATGGTTCGTTCGTGTTGTGTTGTTGGTTAATATCATTCATAACAACACTTTCACTAACAGTGGAGACCAGACTAGCTAATTTACCTGTTGGACCAGACCAGACCAGAGTAGACTTGAAGCTAAATTAAATTAACGTGGCGTCAGTGGCTCTGTAGCTAACGAGTCTGCAAAAAAACTGCGAGTTTGACAGTTGTAAACAAACGTTATTAGCTAGCTAACACTACATAAAACAAACACAGAAGAAAGGCTAGATACGTCGGACAAGCATGTTTACCAACCGTTTGAAGATTTAAATTGAAAGTAGTTGGCCGAAAACAACGAGAGGGTTTGACAGCATTTATTTGACAACACGCAAATTTAAACCTGCCGCCTTCCCCAAGTGGTACGCGGAAGTAATGTTGTTTACATGGTGACGTCACGCTGATTTGGTCTATTGGATGAACTGATTCATGTCAGGTGTGCCTGATTGCTGCAGTCACAACAACAGTGATCAGGCACACCTGACATTAATCAGTTCATCCAATAGTGTAGGACAGGAAACCAGCATGCCCTACTCATTTCAGGAAGTAGTGGAGTTGTGCAAGTAGTCTATTGGATCCAATTCTGGACAATTCCGGACACCCACGTCATTTCCGGTCCGAACCGCAGAAGCCTTAAATCCCACTTTGGGCGACAGTCACTTTGTGCAGATTAAGTATATGAATATAAACGACACGGACGAAAGTAAGTGTCAAGCAATTGCGTACGTATTTTTTATCTGAAAAATAGGTGCGCTATGAGTCATTTACTGTACAGGGGCTGTAAGAACATCAAGTTACAATTGAAGGTAAAAACGATATTCAACTTGAAAAAAGACAGATGGAGGATCGTTCATTTATGAGAAACTTAAGCGAAAACAATACATGATGAAATATATCGGTACACGATTGTAATTCCTTGGTCGTTGCTGTCCGGAATTGGATATAATTGGAGAGTACTGTAAATCCGCTTGGTTGTAAATCTTTCTGCCCGACAGAAGTGCCCTATAAAATAAAAGCAAGCACTACCAAAATCCAATTTCCTCCATAGCATGTGTGGCAACAAAAAAGGCTGGGGCCAGGTTTTACCATGGAGACATAATCCCTGGCCATCGGACAGAGAAGACACCATCTGCTGCCACTGAGCTGGGCCAGTGGATAGATGGAGGTGTCAAGGACGGTCGGGTTGTCCCTGAGCAGCCAGTAGAGCCGTTTCAAACCACAGGTCGTCACATGACAGGGCTGCTGGTCATTCTTACTAGTGACATCTCTAATATGGCCTTGAAACCGAGAGAAAAGGAGGAAAGGGCCAGTAGCTTACAAATCAACACATACCTTTAATTTCTATGGTGGCGTTGGCTGGGGGAGTGTTGTCGAAGGTGTAGACACACATGTACGACGCGGCGTCGTCTCCTCTTGGTTTGTTCAGCCTGAAACGGCAACAAACACACCTCAAGTAAACCCATGCACGCCTCTGAACAACCAGTTATTCCCAATTTCATTTGATGATATATTTTCTCTCTGACCCAAGTCTGAGAACATTTTTTATTGTTATATTATGATTTTGTAACCTTGCAAGGGGACTGGGATTCGCAAGATCACGATCATACGAGAAATCCATCCTGCCACACTGCCAGATATGCGTTTGAATCTGTTCCTGCAGTGGTGCCGGACCAATCGGTGTCGAGGCAAATACGGGCGGGATTTAGTTGTGACGACAGGGAGAAGTGACCAAGTCTGTGATAGACAGATGGTTCATCCAATCACCTGCCAGGTATTTTTTGAAAGCGTCTGCCCTTTTAAAAACAGTTTCCGAAGACGAGTTCCCAGACGTTGTAACAAACCATCTGGCGTGTCAGGTGAAAGACTTTGTCCAGAATGCTACGACTATCTCTCTATTGTGCAGTAGGTAGAGCGATAACGGTGACATTATGTTCAAAATAGTCATTCTTCCACATTTCCTATTTTGTTAACTTCTCGTAAATTAAATAAATGGTGAAGTTTAATAAGTCATCACTTTGCTAGGGAGCCACCAGAACCCCCCCCCCCCCCCTCAAGGACCCCTAGTGGTCCCCAGACCCCACATTGAGAACCACTGCTCTAAACCCCTCTCACAGACATACGAGGTTTCCCCGATGACTCCAACCTGTACTCGGTGTTCGTGTTCTTGTTCTTGGTGCGCGTGTCCACGATCTCCTCCCCGTTCTTCATCCAGTAGCTCTCGTCGAGGCCGCTGTGAGCGCTGGTTAGGTTGCACTGCAGGGTGAAGGGGGCGCTGTGGGAGTCCGAGGGCAGGGTGACGTGGTCGGAGGAGGTGATGGACGGCTCTGCAAGACACGCATAGATCAGCTGTGAAAGATATATAATGTGTGCTACAACAACCCACAAAGGGTTCATACAGAAACCAAGGCCAACCGTACTTTACACACTATAGAAAAGGAATACAATAAATGTATACGATTAGTAGTAGTGGCATAAAGAGAAGTCTTACCAAACATCTTATCGTTCTACCACTGAAAATAAAGTGATGGCTGATGGCAATAGTACAGCTGAAAAATATGAATCTTCAAATACGAATTGCATAGTTGCTTCAACTGTTTCAGAATGTATACAACAAATCTGGCACCTGGTCAAGGTCCATCTGCCTCTGCTCTGAGCTGAAATTTAGAGCTGAGATTTAACCGCATAGTAAAACCACAATGAAGCTCAAATACTCTACAGTTACATACTCTATAGTCTCGCTGGCCAGCCTCCTCTCCCTTCTGTCCGAGGAGTCTGGCGCCACGGAAACAGGCAACAGGGATAAACCCTCCCCTGCTCTACAGCTGCTCTCCCATTGGAGCGACTGTTTCGGTGGCACCCGGATGTCCGCTCCCGGCTTATTACAAGCTCTGTCATTGGCTCAGGACCATGTCAATCAGAGCGGCTTCCGCTCCCTCCTCCCTGTGTGTCGCTGTAAACAGTGCCCTGCCGCCTCAGTGAAAACAACAACGCTAACTAGCTAGCAAGCTAACGGCAGAAACCTACACGCTAGCTCGTTGCTACACGCTGAAAACGGCAAGTTGGATTGTTGAAAACTATTTTCCAAGGGCACTGCCGCTAAGCGCCGCCCATCGCAATCCCACTGTGGAGACCTGCGTCGCCAGACTCCTCGGATGGAAGGGAGAGGAGGCTGGCCAGCGAGACTACATACTCTACAGTTACATGCACTCCCATCCCATTAAAACACAACAGACTGTCTGAAATCCTCTACTGCAGGAGTTTTCAAAGTCTGAGACTGTGGGCCTCCCCCAGGCAAAGCTTGGATAAAGGAGCCCCCTCGCTCAATACCTGGATGCCTATATAGGGATCGTAATTATTAGTTTGACCCCCATAGACAATCAACAAGCCAAGATAGCCTGATATTGCTGTTTGACATATATTCAGACTACTACACCAAATAGATTAAAATGTCTGTCTGAGTCTTTATTATTTTATTATTTATTATTATTTATTTTACTCTGGGAAAGTGGGGAAAAACTGTCAAATTCCCCCAAACTACTGTATCTCTGAAGTATCTCGTTAACTAAATCACACACATTTAGCCAACGAGATCACCTTTGGCTTTTAATAATTAATGTCATATTTTTTTCACTTCCATTCACTGAGCCTCCCCTGAAACTGCTTGGAGCCCCGCCTCCCACGTTGAAAACATGTGCTCTACTGGATTAGCTTACTTCAATAAAGGCCTCAATTGGTCAATCGCAGTGTTCACGAGCTGCAACACTGCTCGCCAAACACACGCAGTCTGTTGAGTTGTCAATGTTTTGTTTGTTTTTTTGTTTTTGTAAATAAAGTTTTTATTTATTGAGTTGTCAATGTTTACACCTACTCTTTATTTCCATCTAGGCGTTGTGCTTCTCCAATCTTGGCAATCTTGAGAAATGCTTATATAATACATTGATTGCGTACTGTAGGCGGATGAGCAACTGACACATTTTGATCATTAACAGGAGTTCTTAGTCAGATGTGCTATGAACGAGAGTTGGCGAATAAATAACGGCATTATTTTGTGCCTCTAAGTGTTAGTTCGACATTTTCGACATTTCAAAATGCAGAAATAAAAGGAGAATAGACTACATTTCAATGAGATGTAACACATAGTGGTGCACATAACACACAAGACAGGGAGGATAAGGAAAGAAACACTAAATACGATGATATTAAAATCAAGGAAATTAAAAACATGAAAGAAAAAAGGAAACTAATATGTTGAACAGCCTACAGATGAGATAGAGGGAAAATAGATGAGACTAGATGACGGTATAGTTCTTCATTTTCCAGGTCTGTGGGGGAGGACGGCGTCTAAGGAGGACACTAGTGGACTGCTGGACACTGTGGAGGGAGGTCTGTGGGGGAGGATGGCGTCTAAGGAGGACACTAGTGGACTGCTGGAGACTGTGGAGGGAGGTCTGTGGGGGAGGACGGTGTTTAAGGAGGACACTAGTGGACTGCTGGAGACTGTGGAGGGAGGTCTGTGGGGGAGGATGGCGTTTAAGGAGGACACTAGTGGACTGCTGGACACTGTGGAGGGAGGTCTGTGGGGGAGGACGGCGTTTAAGGAGGACACTAGTGGACTGCTGGACACTGTGGAGGGAGGTCTGTGGGGGAGGACGGCGTTTAAGGAGGACACTAGTGGACTGCTGGACACTGTGGAGGGAGGTCTGTGGGGGAGGACGGCGTTTAAGGAGGACACTAGTGGACTGCTGGACACTGTGGAGGGAGGTCTGTGGGGGAGGATGGCATTTAAGGAGGACACTAGTGGACTGCTGGACACTGTGGAGGGAGGCTGAATCACACAGGGACTGGAGGTCTGCTTGCTATGCCGGGGGATGTCCCTCCACACGGACCACTCACTCTGCAGCACCATCACAGTGGCCTGAGCACGGATCCAGGTGGTGGCTGGATTCTGGTGCGGGTCGTTGCGTCGCGGGTCATTGCTGGCTCGACATTCGTAGGTGCCGGTGTCGTCCAGGGCCAGACGAGTGACGCCCAGCACGCCCACGGCGTTGGCGCCGTAGGCCGCGTTGATGGACACCCGCTGCTTCCGGGCGCCATCCCACAGCTGCCGGAAGGAGTCGGCTCGGTTGATGTCAGAGTACCACCACTGGATCTCCGGCGTGGGGTTGCCCACCACGTCGCAGTACAGCTCAAAGGTGTCTCCCGTCAGCTTTGTCTCAGACAGAGGAGACCTCACGAAGCCCGCCGGTGTGGCTAACAGACGGTGTGCTAACAGACGAGCCCCAAAGAGGAGAACAGGGAACAGGTGTCGGATGGAAAGGCAAGAAAATAAAAGGAGAAATAAAATAAAATAAACAGTTAGGGAAACAAAAGGAAATAAAAGATTAGTTCAAATAAAATGATAAAGACAGACAAATTATATTAAAATGGAAGCAAAGTAAAGCAAAATAAAGATGAGAAAAAGAAATTAAAATATTCTTTCGCACTAGTTTATACATCATGAAATAGGCTTGCGTTGCATGATGTCAAACAGAATACTGTCGATACCAATTGTCAACAACTGTCAGATCAACAGTTTGGTTAGAGGAGAGAAATGACCTCAACTCTTTATTCTTATTCTTCTGCAGGGACGACCCCGTCAGGACGCCCCCTGCAGGCACGACCCTGTCACGACGCCCTCACTCACTTTTGTCTAATTAAGTCGACACCATATCAAATTTGGATCTGGCCTACGCAGTGCTCACATGCAAAAGTCCTCCAACTGACCTTGTCATTTTCATGGCAATTCATGATCACGTACCGAGTAAAAACATCACCACCAGTGCTCAGAACTGCTCGTTTATATGATTACTCAACGACTGAACACAGTTGCGTTTCATTCAGTGGGAAAAGTCTACCGTTACTGGACTGAAAATGTCTATTGCAAGTAAGAAAAGTGCAACACTTGAACGCAGCTCTCGAGAGAAGGGGGGGATGTAGCCGTTAAGCCTGGTCTATAGGCTCTGTGGAGCCGCCCGTGAGTCTGAGAGGAGATTTATAGAAGCTGCAGCTCTGGGTCTCTGGGGGGAGCGTGTGGGCGCACGGCGAGAGCCCCCCATCGGTTTCCATAGAAGCACTCAACGCCGGCAACCATGAGGGAGAGCCAAGCAGCCACACCACCAGACAAATCACCACAAGAAGAAAAACACATTTAACTGACATCACCCTCCTGCTTTCATCAGGTCTGGCCATACTGTGCCAACAGCAGTTGCCTTCATGTAGGTTGCCTTTTCTGCAAAGGAAGCAACTGGAAGTGAAAACATCACTCTCAACACCTACGCTGTCAACATCAACGTGCTGCGAGACAGACGATCCCACCACACACTGATGTGTCAAAACACTCCCAGCAGGCCCCTCCACATGTCGGAGAAACGTCTCGCACCTCGAGTAGATGACACGTGGGTTTTTCTATGTTGTTATGTGTTATGTAAGGGGTTTTGTGGGTTGAAGAGGCCATTCAAAAAGATTTGAAAGTTCTACCTCAGAAATTGGTACTAGAAGGAGCCAATCGCCAACTTCAATGTTTCAGTTTCAGTTACTTTCAATTGAAATCCACCTTTCAGATGCATCCGGCCAGAGGTTAGCTAACGTAGCCTGGAAGAGTAGTAGCCTAATAATGGTGTTCAAGCTAGAAAATAGGAGCATTTTTAAAGTTAATGATAATATCACTCAGGATAATAATGAAAGGTAAGTTAGGCTTTTCAGGTTCACAAAGGCAAATCACTGGTTCACCAACTAAATATATTGCCGTACTTTCTGATGTAGGTACAAGTCTAGCTAACGTCAGATACCGGTAACCTACAATAATCATGATTGTTTCCTAACAGATTATTCTGTTATTTCTCTTTATCTACTGATGAATCTGTGGATGAAGTGTTCACTGGTCACCATCTGACCCAAAACTGTTGTGGCACACGAGTTAGCCGATTGAACGTTGAATGAATATTCCATCAGAAGCCGTGTGCAACCAAGTTGTGCGGCTTCGCCTTTCTATTTAATTAGTATTTTTAATGACAGATTAAGAGCAGCAGAGACACAGAACAGCAGAGATCAGGAACGAGCCAGATGAACAGAGGAGAACGTTGTGTAGAAAATAGAGACAGGAGGAGAAACAGACAATGAGGGTTGAGAGAAGAAAGGAAGCTGTCCAATCCATCGTCCTGCATGTACATGTGTAGGATGTAAACTACTACTACACAAACACGTGTAGAGAAATATGCAATTTCCAATTTCCCATTCCAATCCCAATATCCAATTTCCCATTGAAACTGGGGTTAGACCATTGTAAACAGTCAGATAGACTAAACCTTTTTTTTTTATCCTATTTCTATTTGTCCTAGGGTTTTGATATTTTGCATTCAAAGGACCATGAGGCTGTGGACTTGTTTAACTATAAAAATCGATTTCACTTGATAACCAGCTGGGATGTCAAATAAAAAATTGAGGACTGTTATTGATTATTTATTTAAAAATGCCACAGGACCCTGCTCTCCCAACAGGCGGCACCTTTTGAACGGTACAGGCACATCATAGGATAAAACCATCTCTACTTGTATTTTTCCTATTCACTCACAAATAATCTTTTATACCGTTCTAACCAACCAACCAGGAACTCAATTCTCCCATATATAAATGTCTCCTCCCATGTGTTTGGTTGCTCGGTACACACATCGATATCTTGCATTGTGACCAAATAACATCCCTCATACATTGCATTTGCATTCATTGCGGTGTCTAAACTTTCCACTTTATTCAACCCGTCACAAAAGTGGTGAAAAGTTTGAGGACACTTGAAGAGGGCCAGTGTGCCTGCCTGTCTAACCCTATCTGTATTAAAGTGTGGCACATACACGGTTGGTTTGCCATTTGAAAGAAGGCTTGAAAACCAGTGGAGCGGAAAAGAAAAGATCCCGCTGTCTTAGCTATCTGTCAGATACAAAGAGATACAATTTAACCACTACTGCTCCTTTCTTCCACCTGAGCACTGAGTGAGGAAGAGGTGCTATAGTGGGTGTGCAATACGTGGAGGACACTTCTTATGCATTTCTATAGGGTCAATTCTAACTTGGGACAAAAATGAATGAATTGTCACTCACTCCCACACACAAACAACGATAATAAATAGTTGCAAAGTGATGCATGCAAGCTGATCTGCATACACACAGCTAACAGGAGGGATAGGCAGCTCACACCAGTGTGCTGCCTCACTATGCTTGGTAGAGATGAGGTTCATGAGCAGAGGGTCCTTTGGGCCAAGTAGAATCGTGGTGACGAATCAATGTCCTTCTGCGCTGCAGTTACATCTCAGCAAAGAGTGAACACGTTCACTCTTGCAAGAGGACATTATAGCCGTGGATCCCAGCGCAGCATCTCTTGGCTGCTCTAAAAATAGAAGCATGCAGCAAAATGGACTGGTGCTATTTCCAGTGCTGCACATCTAAGGTCTTCCATCTAATTGTGTTATGCTCGGTTAAAAGGGTCTGGCTTGGCTTGATGCTGCAGAGCATTATCTCGCCCTGTAGGAGTTATAGAGACTGATACACTGCTGGCCTGCTGAATTCCTCTCATATTATTGCACTGCATGGACTACCAAGCAGGACAGGTTGACTGTGTGTGTGTGTGTGTGTGTGTGTGTGTGTGTGTGTGTGTGTGTGTGTGTGTGTGTGTGTGTGTGTGCGTGTGTGCGTGTGCGTGTGTGCGTGTGCGTGTGTGCGTGTGCGTGTGTGTGTTCTGGTCAACATAAAGAATTTGAACTTCAGATTACACACGATAGGCTACACGATTTTCCACCACCCTTTCCAATATGAGCAGAACTTGTCCTTGCTGAATGAACCGCTCATGTGTCTAGTCTAGTCGGTATTCAGCTCCACACTTCAAAGGACGTTTTAGGGACATCACACAGTAGCCTACAGGCCTCCGTGTATAAGCCCATTTCAGCCAAACGAATACCGATTCTACACTGTTGTTGATGATGTATTAACCCTTATTTTTAAGCGTGCCGTCCTATAAGCAAAACGACTATTCGGTTGATAGGCTACCCGGCATGTAACGTTATTTATTTTAGAGTAGCGCTATTCCATGCTGGATAGGATATTTACTAGGCTATCACTATCAGGCTCGAGTGCTGGGGATATTATGGATAGCCTTATAAATATAGAGGAAGCTTAAAATGACCAGTTTGAGAAAACACACACACCTAAATGAAATACCCTTACGGCGGAAATTCAAGAGATCCCCAAAACGCATCATGTATTTAGCGTGTATTTCTTTCTACAAGGCGTGCACATTCCTACCGTTCTGGGACGAAACGGACTGCAGCATCAGTGCTCCAAATATCGCCACCGACAAGGACATTATTGCAGTTCTTCGCTTGCCAGGTATCATCTTGGATTGGAAGATGGAAGATGCGCCGGTGAAAGTGCTAAGGTGACCTGAGCGGGTTGTGGTGCGGGCCGGGGTGGGACTGCGAGCGAGCAGCCGATCGAGGCTGGCACTCCAATCGGGTCAGGCGGAAAGCGTCGCTAGGTAGACTGGGGACTAGCTGGCTACCTGTGCAGCTCTCTGCTGTCTGTCAGCCCGGTGCAGCAGCAGCAGGGAAGGAAGGAACCACCTTTTTTCCTCCATCTAATCTTAAATCCCGCGAGATCTTAGAAGAGCGCAGAGACCAGAAGATAGACAGTCCTCCTGACTAAAGTGGGGCACTATGCGAATGTGGAATGGTCAAGTGGATATCATGCCAGCCATACTACACTGTCTGTGCTGAATGCTTAACCGGCCGTAAAGGCCAAACTGTGTTGTAGGTCAAGTTAGACGGGCAGCTGACTAAGCCCTGGCCCCTGACCCCAACAGACCTTGGCCTGGGGCTTTAAGCAGACTTTTAATCCTATTTCAGGTTGACATGCCTACAGTAGTGTGACACCTGCGACACTGTGCTAGGGTCTCTTGCCAAAGGACCTGAATAATGTTACTGTGTCACCCAAAGTCACAATGAGTGGCCCCGTAACAGCTATGTGCTGGTGTGGATGACTAATATTAGGTCTTTTGGCTTTGTAATTGATGTCAGGCTGCCAGCTGATCTCCAGGTTTCTGTGTCGTCGTGACATGAGCCACTATCACACATAGTTCCCAGTAGGCATAACTTACTGTTGCAGCTGTGGATGTGATGCATTTGGATGACTGTGTACTTGTGCGGTCAATGTTGTGCCTTTTGTCACAATCGTCATCATCATAAGTAAAAGGGAGCAAGTGGGCAATCTCTGCAATTTTTGTCCCGGAGGTGATGTCACCCAACTGGAAGTACACTGATGATGTCATAGGCATTGGTGACATCAATTATGTCACAATGTGACATCACTGATGTCATAAGAACAATTGTGATGTCATGATGAGTGATGCAAAGTTGTGATGTCATAAGAACAAGGGAGTCCGCACAGCGGTCGAGCTGCAGGGCGGGCAAGGCCGGGCAGCAGCCGAGCCTAGGAATTAGCCGAGCCTAGGAATCCCAACATAAATGGGAACTTGGGCTCTGTTTCTCTCTCTCTGTCCCACTGCGACGTCATAAATCCCACTGTCACATCATCCATGATCTCATAAATCCACTGTGACATCATCAGTGATGTCATAAATCCCACTGTGACATCATCAGTGATGTCATAAATCCTACTGTGACATCATCCGTGATATCATAAATCCCACTGTGACATCATCAGTGATGTCATAAATCCCTGATCCCACTGTGACATCATCAGTGATGTCCTAAATCCCACTGATGACATAAATTTGACATCATCAGTGATGCTGGTCTCATAGGCCACACAGCAGCCGAGTTGCGGGCAAGGCCGCGCAGCGGCCGAGCTGCAAATGCAAGCTGCAGGGCCAGCTTGGCGAGCTGCAGGGGCCTGGGAATCGCGCGCGAGATTCCGTTATATAAAAGGGAGCAAGTGGGCAGTTTCTTTCAAGTGGGCACTGTTTGTTTACATTTTTGTCATTGCATGACTGATGATGTCATAGGCACTGATGATGTCATAGGCATTGTGACATCATCGGTAATGTCACTCGAGCAATTGTGGTTTTTCGTTACACACTTGTGCATTGTGACATCACTGATGATGTCATAGACATTGACATCATTGTGATGTCATCAGTGATGCAAAGTTGATCAACTGTGCACTGCGCATGCCAATAGAGCAGGTGAGGCCATGCAGCAGCCAAGCTACAGAGCTCGAGCTGCATAAGCAAGCTGCAGGGCCAGCTCGGCGAGCCGCAGGGAGTGCGAGGCCACGCAGTTGCCGAGCTAGCGAGCCCGCACCGCGGCGAGCCTAGAAATCCAGTGCCCGTAGCGCGCGATATGCCGTGTTTAATATTCTCATATTTTTGACTGTAGTAGCCTAGGCTGTGCGGCACACAAAAAATGCACAAGGTCACGGCGTTGTGCAATTTCTTTCTCGCTGTAATTACTCTATTTCGATCCCCCATTGCATTGCCTAAAATCGCATATGAAGGGACGTGTTAATAAAGCCTGTTATTATCATTAGATCATCATCATCAACCTTTATTTTACCAGGCAAGTTAGTTAAGAACAAATTCTTATTTACAATAACGACTTGGCAGCAGGCAAGAGGCACATTACCTTCTGCTTCCGCTGCACAGACAGAGGTGTGAGTTTCATATCACACGGTGCACATGCAAACCTGATGCAAGCGTAGAAAATGTATCTCTCCTCGTGACGTGAGATAAAACTGATGTTGTTTTACAAACTATTGCCCAATATGTCTTCTACCATGTTTTAAAAAAAAAATTGAGAAACTTTAAAATAATTTTGAATCATCTAAATAACCATAATATTCTATGTATGCACATCAATATGGATTCCACAAGAATCAATCAACAGATACAGCACTACTAAATCTGGTTGATAAAATCTATTCTGCCTTAAATAACAATTGTGCTCTGGGCATCTTCTTAGATTTATCCAAAGCTTTCGATATAGTGAACCATGACATATTAGCCAACTTGCTAAATTATCCAAATATGGTTTTCTTTAATGTGCAAATTGTGCATACAAATGGTTATTAAATTCTAATCATAATAAGAATGTGAGTGTGTGTGTGTGTGTGTGTGTGTGTGTGTGTGTGTGTGTGTGTGTGTGTGTGTGTGTGTGTGTGTGTGTGTGTGTGTGTGTGTGTGTGTGTGTGTGTGAGAGAGAGAGAGAGAGAGAGAGAAAGAGATAATTTTGATATTCACATTCATAAGTTCTCACATCATATTCTACAAGTTCCTTCATATATAGGACTATGTATAATACTGTATGTCTAAGCAGGTGTGTCTAGCCTATATTGTGTAGGCTATATGTAGCCTATGTAGCCCATAGGCTATTGTAGCCAGGCCTACTACATATACTGTATATCTGTGTATTTACATGCTTTTAGTTGCTTCTGGATGGTAAAGCACTTTCTTTTAACTTGACTTGACTTGACATGACATGACTTGTGGTCGAAGTGCTTGCTTCAGTAGCCTATCAAGAATTTGAATGTTGAGACCCTGATAAAGAAATAGGTATTCTGCTTGGTATAACTTCCAGTCTTAAACTAATATTTTGCTCTGTGCTTTAGTGGAAGAAATAAATTAGAATAGGCCTATATGTCACAAAATGATACAGGAACTGGTGGACTGGTGAAGCTGGCACACATTTCCAGAAGGTTTACCTTAAAAGGTAAAGTTGCTAAATGTAATGTCTAGTCGGAAGGAAGCCCATAAAGAATGAATATGCATATTGTAGACTATACAAATATCGACAGAAAGAAAGAAAAAGAGCAGGCAGGAAGGAGAGCGCTTCCTTTCAAAGAATCTCTCACGCCTTCAAGTACATTTCCCCCCACACCAGATACTTTTGGTTCCATTTCTAATTCTGGTGAGTAGCCTATGAATTGTATTAATTACATGGAGCATGAAAGGGTGTTTAATAAGGGTGTTTAATATATGGTTTGTCTAATCACTGTAGCAGACTTGAGTTTTTTCTAATAGCGTACTCTTTAAACTATATATAAGATATTTTATTTAATCTGCAGGCCAGAGTGAGAGATTGAGGTTGAGGCTGCAGTTGTAACTGATGTTTGTAAGCATTCAACATTGTTAAAACGGAGAAAAAGATTTGTTACAAGATTAGACCATAGGGCAAATATTATGAAACCTATAATATGCGCTCCTTTCTAGCATCCCTCGCTGCCTCACACGCTGCGCGTGCTCACCCGTTCAATTGGCAGCGCTCATTTCTACGTATCGTGCTCACGCAGATTCTGCAGTGCTTGACACAAATATGATTTCTACTTCTCATATCTCAGTGATGAATAACCACTAATAACTTGTTATATTTAAAAAAAAACATCAACACCTGCAGCTATGGATGAGTATAGTGTAAGTTAATTGAAAATGAAATTGTAATCCCATTTCCCCCCCCCCACTTAAGCATGCATTATTTTGGTCAAAAAATATATCAGTAATCTAATTGGTATTTTCATGTACTCAATTAGTTTTGCCACTTTGCTGCGGTACTGCTGCAGTACTGCCACATCGGTAAAAGTGGGGGCTTTTAAACTAGGGTATTGGCGCCTTCAGGGCCAAAACCCTAGGCTCGCCTGCTGCGCGGGCGTGGCCTCGCCTGCTCTATTGGCATGCGCAGTGCATAGTAGCTCAACTTCGCATCACTGATGACATCACTGTCGCTGATGATGTCACAATGCCCATGACATCATCAGCGCCTATGACATGTCATAAGATGCTTTTGGTCAATAATGATGTCACCGATGACATCACTGATGATGTCATAGACATTGTGACATCATCAGTGGGACACAAATTTAAACAAACATTGCCCACTTGCTTTGAAACAAATGTTGCCCACTTGTTCCCTTCTTTATATAAAGGATCTTTTCTTTGTTGTTTACAAAAGGACACCCTCACTGCTGCCACAGCAGAAAATGTGGCAGTAAGATGGTCAAATTAGATGAGTAACATCTGTAGCCTACTGGTCTGCAGAATTCACACCCACTATAGGGGTGCCATGGCACTAGTCCGATACCTCACGAGTCCGACACCTCACGAGTCCGAAAAAAGAGGCATTGGACAGGGGATCATGTCTATGTTCCCCGGGTTCTATATTCCCCGTTTTTCACTAACCCTAAACCTAACCTCCCCCAGACCCTAACCCAAAACCTAACCTCTCCCACCCCCACGCCTAAACCTAACCTCCCCCAGACCCTAACCCAAAACCTAACCTCTCCCACCCCCACGAACCCAAAACCTAACCTCTCCCACCCCCACGCCTAAACCTAACCTCCCCCAGACCCTAACCCAAAACCATGAGCTGTCGGTCTCGTGAGGTGTCGGACTAGGGGGCAGTCCCCACTATAGGTCCATCTACACAGCCAATACTAATTAAATTGTTATTGAAAAAGCCATTTGAACTTCTATTTCAAACATGCCTCACCATGGTCAGTAGGCCTATTCAAATGTTCATTCAAAATCGAAAATTGAAATGTGATAAAAACGATTGCAAATTTATATTTTTGCAAATGTGTGCAACATTTTAGTCATTTAAATTCAATTAAATTCCAGTGCATTAACATTTTCAAGTTAAACTATATATGATCGCTGTCTGTAACTAACACTAAGGTCTATAGTGTCAGTTCTAACATTATTTATGGGCAATATCTTTCAACACCATACAGAGCATTCTGCTGCCACCTGTTGTACAAAGCTGCAAGGTTGACTGCAAGGTTGACCCGTGGAAGAAATTACAGTATGTTCTCTCTAGTAGCCCACTCTTCTTCTTATTAGTATGTTTAGTAGTATGTTTTTGTGGTTTCTGTAGCAAGTGTGTTTTTTTATGAGGTGGGGTTGCTAGCATGGCCGTAACTAGCTATGAGGACGGGGAGGTCCGGACCTCCCCTAATATTTCAGAGGAAAAAAAATATATATATATATTTTTTTTTATAAAACAATCTGCATGGAAAAGCATGAAAAACACGGGATCGCTTTTATTTTGAAACGAAAGGCAGGTCAGGCAGGAAGTCATCTGACGCCGCGTCCGCGGTAACTTGATTCCGAGAGAGCAGCAGCATGGTGGTGAGTGATGACTGTCTGTCTGCCTGGCGAGATAATTGAAGGTGAGCGAGCTGCGAGACAGTGAGCGAGTGAACGACAGACAGTGAGTGACACTGACAGATTTTTTAGCAACAACCAAGAAAGTAAGTGTCTAGTCTGTCTCTTAAGTAATGTTACCTGTGTGACACGTTGGGATGCTACTGGCTAATCATGCATGATGCCAATTGCCAAGCTCCCGAAGTCAGGTATGCAGGTGGCTATGCATGGTTTCAGTTTCATGACCCAATAAGTAACAAAAAGAGGTGGTGTAAAGTTAAAAACAACATAATATATTTTATTTGATTTTTCAATCGTTCCTATTAGGAATAAATAAATGTCCCTCTGTATGTTTTTTTTATTATCGATGATGACTTTGTGTGTTGTGTACGGCTTGGGTTGTGTACCTGTGTTTGTAGGTGTCATTTTGATATGAATTTGGCTAAAACAGTTTGTGTTTGTTAGTTACAATTATGTTGACAGGAGAGCTGAGCAGGTGGTGACATGAAAGAGAATATACTGAATAATGACATCACAACAGTATAATCATAATGTTGATTTAAAATGATATATTACTCTAAATATGGCTAAAAAAGGGGGGAAAAAACCCTCAAATTTTTTTCGGCGGCGCCCTTGCGGGCGCCACCGAATGCACCTCCCCTTGCTGGACCTCCCCTATTTCAGAACTCTGGTTACGGCCCTGGTTGCTAGCCCCACGCTTATTAGCTAACATGTCTTTGATGGTGGGAGGAGGAAACCGAGTACCAGTAGGAAACTCTCTATTCTAGTGAATTGTATTGTTCTGTTACAGTCACTGGATATTCTGTTTAAAATGCAAATACACAATAGCATGTCATCACTTTGTTTTATGTGCTGACTATGCATTGAATAGCCAGAGGAGCGCCACAATATGGCCCTCTGACTGCAGGGCAAACATCCCCACACAAAAAAAGTATATGAATTCATCACTGCTTTTTCATAAATGTGCACATTCTCTCTGAATTTTCATCTGCAGTTTTCTCTTTTGATAGGGTTAGAATTTAGAATGGGAAACATACAACAATGCTTCATGAGCAACAACCCTGTTGTGACAAAAGTGGCTTTTGGATTCATCCTCCTGGGCTTGCAGAAGATAACGGAGGCAGAGTTTGAGTGTCCCTGCAGCAGTGACCGCAGATGGAACGGCCTGTTTTCGTCTGCATTCTTTGTCATTCCCGCCGTTTTGATTTTTACACTGATGTTGATCATACAAAGATTCTGGGACAGTACACGTAAAGGAAGAATATGTATCTCCTGCTCCGTGCCGCCCATAATGTGGATGATCCTGCTGTTCCTTAACGGCACATACTTTGCCTGTGCAATGACAGACTGGCAGGGCACATTTGTGTTTGTTCACAAGGATACTCCTGAGAAATGGTGTGAGCCAACCATGAAGCTCACCAACAGAACACGAGAGGAACTCCTGATTCGCATCCAGGGATTCTTTGTTGCGTCTCAGGTGAGGAAAATCTAATGTCGTTCAAAATGTTTGGTTTGGCATCTGTCCAGAATTGATGTGTGAAAAGAGAGCAGCAACTTTCTTCAAAATGTGGTCTCATTCTGTTGTTTGTTTATGGTCCATAGGGTATTGCAATGGTTCTGCTCATACTCATCTGCGTGGTACTCGCAATGTATGTGTGCAAAGAGAGCCGCCAGGCATCCAACAAATCCAACACTTCAGGTCAAGAGAACGTGGAGAGCGGAAAGGAGGAGGAGAAAGAGGAGTTGAAGGGAGGAGGAGACGACGTCACCACCACCATTGGTGACGACGTCACCACCACCATTCAAATGAATGCAATCTGACATCATATCGCTTTTAACTTGACAATGGAAATTTTACTTTGAGAAAGATGTTAGGCTACTTTTCTGTGGTGTTCTTTATTTGGAGATTGATCGGTCTAGCTTTAGAAATCTTCCCAGTCAGTCTCAAGTGCAATTTTTTTTAATGTTCAATGTTTTGTTTTAGTGTTGACTGGAATTTCTCTTCTTTGTCAAATATGCTTGAGAAGTCAAATGAAAGAAATGAATATTGGAATAGCCATTTTTATCCTCATAGTTCATGAATGACTCATTCTAAATATCTATGCAAAAATGTCATCTTTGCACAATGAGTAGCCTAAGTAAATCTCACTCATTATTTTTTACATTTCCTGAAACCTTATCATATCTTGAAACATGAGAATAGAAATTGTTTTTAATCTGATCCAATCAAGAACTTTACACATTTTCTATTACATGTAAAACTGCTTTTCACCACAAAACAGATGGAATTAAGAATTAGACCTACTCTCTGGACTACAACACTTCCTGATACTATCAAAGGCTCTAAAAACATAGAGCTGTGAGGTGATGCTTATGGAATTAAAAAATTTGTTTTCTTCTCGCTCCTTCAATTGGATGTCTGAGCTTCACTGTGCAGAATGTCTGTGCAAAGTTTGTCACTATAAAGCTGTTTTCACAATTGTCTGCTGAAAGTGGAAACCTCTCTGAGCTCACCTAAAAGGCCGTTTATAACGAGCATGATTGTGACATCACGAATCCTGGAGCCAATCCTTGTCCAGTATTCAGCAGTTAAAGGCCCAACAGTGTTGGGCCTTTTAAGTTTAAGTTTAAAATAAGTTTAAATAAGTTGGGAGCGAGAATGTGTTGGGCCAACACATTCTCACTCCCAACTTATTTTAACTTATTTTAAACTTTAAACTTTTTTGTATTTTATTTAAAGAGGCTGTGAAGAGGATTTCAAACAATAATGTTATGTGTTATATGACCTATAATGTAAGTGAAGATGCGTGCAGCGCAGGTTTCAGAGCACCGGAGGGCGGATATTTCACTCAGCAGCTCGGGCATGGCACCTAAATGAGGCACCAAAATCTGCATTGCAATTCGGTACCGGTAGTATTGGTTGTAAAAGTACCGTATTAGTACCAGGTTTCGGTACCCAACCCTATGCTACTGTATTTATTCACTGTTTGTTCACTATCATGTGTGAACAGATCATGAATATCATGTAAAATGAAAGGAAAAGGGCGAGGGAAGTGAGCTGAGAGCTCAAGGCTCTAGCAGGTCTTCTCCCAAACATCATGGCACAGACATGATGCAGTAATTATGTTTAGGGGATGTCTCTGTTACACCCTGACTCTGTACTACTGTACTGATCAGGAGGCTTTTCAGTGTTCACATATATTGATCCAATATCCAGATGCAAAAAAATCACATATTGTTGCTGATGTTATAATTATTTTTGCAATTAAGTCAAGTCAAGTCAAGTTTATTTGTATAGCACATTTCATACACAGGCAATTCAAAGTGCTTCACATAAAATGGTTGACAGGAAAATAAAAGAATAAAAGAAGGGAATAAAATGGACATTTAAAAGCATTTAGTGAGTATACTATATTGGAGGAAATACTGAAATACTGAAATGGTGCAGTTTCATCCAAAATGATGTGCACTAAATAGTCAAGGCAGAATTCCCAAATCACAGAGCTACAACATGGAGTTTTGCATGCTGAGTGCTGACTGTCAACGCATCCAGTATAATGTGAGTACTGTGGCTAGAACACATCCAGTATAATGTGAGTACTGTGGCTAGAACAGGGGTTCCCAAACTTTTTCAACTTGGGACCCAAAAGATATATTTTGTGACTCCCTGGGACCCAGACTCACAAAAAACATACAGTAATGAGTTGCCATGACATCTAAATTAGTATCAATACAGTCAAAGAACACAAAGAACAATTAATTGAAATATTAATATGGACATTTATTTAAATAATTATAAATTCACAGAAAAGTAATTCACGGAGATTTAAAGATTTCAGCTGATGAGGTTTAGCATTATAATTTATATAATGCCATTGTCACAGTTCATGATTTTTCTGTATAGAAATGTTAGAACGATATACATCTCCAAGTAGTCTACTTTAGTAACATCGCAGTGGTGTTACTGTACAATTGTTGATGTTCTGCGAAGGCTTTGTTTTAAGCCAAAAGCAAAAACATTGAATTGATCAAAGCACATCATTCATTTTTTACCTTGTCCCCACTAAAAATCTTCCTCCACAAAAATCGTACAATTAAAATGCAAGTAAGCATCATAAGCAACACAGCTGCTAACAAAGTTGCGATCACATCAAACGAGTGGTAAACAAACCAGGACATTTTGTAGGACTGTGTCTGCAGATGAGGAGCTCCTTTATGTCTTATGACATATTCTATCCAGAACATGGCCCGGTCCAGTGGTTTGATGGGCTGATCTCTGTGCAGCCTGGAGAGCCTCTGCATGTTTTCCCGGTAAGAGGAATTGTAAATGACTTCCGTCAGCGCGTCTGCAAAGATGTCTCGATTGAGCACAGCAATGTCCACAATCTTAGCCCCTCCCTTTGCTCGGATTCTGGAGAGGTTATCAGCTTGATCAAAAATTAAGGGAAGTCCAACTATCGGAACCCCATGGTAAATTGCCTCCTGAACTCCATTGGTGCCTCCATGGGCTACAAACACTCTGGTTTTGGGGTGTCCTAAGAGGTCGTTCTGTGGCAGCCAGTTGACCAGTAAGGTGTTATTGCCAAGGTTGGTTGGCCTTTGTCCAGTGTGCCTCCATAAAACCTTGTGAGGCAGCTGGGCGAAAGCTGCAGCAATCTCTTCAGTGATGTCCTGAGGAAGCTTCCCCACTAAAGTTCCTAAGGTCATCACAATGATGCCATGCTCTCCAGAGCTCTGGACAAACTCCTCCAGGTCATTAGGGAGGGGCTTAGAAGGCGTGCACTGAAATCCACCCATGTAGACTATATTTGGCATCGTAGGACGGGGAAATTCAAAGACGAAATCGTTTCTCATAAGCCAGATATCAGCTTTCTGGAAAAACACTGCATAATCTACCTCAGGACCAAAGTAATGCCTAACTATTGGTTTGTAATGAGGCTCTGTGATGGACGCTCCTCCGTATGTCCCAAAGATATAAGATACAACATTCCCGATCCTTTGAGGGAAAGTCATCTTATCTGTCAACTCCGTTGCAGTGAATGGAATATATGACAGAGGTGAGGGTGCAATGACCAAATGAGCTTCACCTAGAATTGTCCACCTGACATTTAAAACAAGTGGAAGTTGGAGCCGATGTGCCAGCATTGTCCCTCCTGCAATTCCAGGGTCAGTCAGAACCAAGTCATATTTGGCATCGTGGAAAGACTGCATTAGGTTCTCATCTTCAAACATCTCAACAATCATTTCAGCCATTTTCTTGTGGAACTGAGCGAACTGGCCCAGGACCTCCAACTCCATTTGGATGCGAGACCAGACGCGAGACCAAAAAGGTGTACCCTGCTGAGCTGAGTGAATTTTCATTTCCAGCTGCTGAGTCACCAACCTTTCAAAGAAGTCCTTTACAAATCCACCAGTGCCGGGAAGGGTGACTGAGGTGTAGAAGGGAGACATTTCTTCGATGTACCAGCTATCGGATGCCCGAACCACAGTGATATCATGGCCTCTTAAATGCAACTCTTCAATGAGTATTTTCATGTTTACCCAATGGCTGCCATCCAAAGGGTATACCAAAATGTTACCACCAGATACACTGGATAGTGTGAGCAACAGTAGAGCAAAGGTGATCCTAGATGAATGAGCCACCTTCATGCTGAATCCTCTGATAGACCTTAAAATTATACAAAGAACAAGTAAATATAACAGATCACTGCCTTTCTTGTTTGCCAGTGTGGCTTGTTGTGTTGATGTCTCTGTATAGAACTCAATAAAGTCATAGTACTGTATAACATGAAATAGCATGGCATTGTAAACCTTGTATAAACTATATGAAATATGTTTTGTTTGATAACAAAAAGACAATTTTGGTAAAAATACTATTGCAAAGTGTAAGTTGATTACATTACAGATACCCATACCCATTGTCGAACTTCACACTTTATTAGCACGAGGGAAATAATAAGATCAAAATGATACTGCAATTATAATACCTGTATGCAAACGTGTACTGTTTTAACACCATGACTCAATTACATTGCTACATGTTACATAACAGTGATTATGTAATCGGTGCCATTGAGAGATATGTTGTTCACCAGAGGCAAAGGGCAGATTTCCTGCAACAACTTCAATAAATCATTTTGTTACATCTCAAAACGTAACACTTACCAAAATCCACATGCACAGGTAAGGTAATCCAACTCCAAAGTGTTGATTCTACTATATATCAATTGAAATACAGTAGTGATAATGAATTGTGTGCACTGTCGGTGAGAGAACGCTGTACAAAGAAGAGGTGAAAGTGCGCACCACTTACAATGACAAACAAGCCAAAACAAGTCCACTATGCATGGACGTAGCGTTGATTTCAAAGGTGGGGGGGACACATTTTGTACAGGCCCACATTCTCACTTAGTAAGAGATGTGATTGGGCCAGCCCAGACACAGAGGGGGAGAGCTCGGCCTTGTAAGAGATGTGATTGGGCCAGCCCAGACACAGAGGGGGAGAGTTGGGCCTTGTAAGAGATGTGATTGGGCCAGCCCAGACACAGAGGGGGAGAGCTCGGCCTTGTAAGAGATGTGATTGGGCCAGCCCAGACACAGAGGGGGAGAGCTCGGCCTTGTAAGAGATGTGATTGGGCCAGCCCAGACACAGAGGGGGAGAGTTGGGCCTTGTAAGAGATGTGATTGCCCAGCCCAGACACAGAGGGGGAGAGCTCGGCCTTGTAAGAGATGTGATTAGGCTGCCCCAGTGTCACTCAGTATACTTCTACTGGGCCGGTCGCTGGAAGATGGGGCAGCCACATGGTCCGTTTCTCAGTTTTTTAACATAACTTTAGTTTTTGGACTTCAAAAATGGCAGGGGTCGGTCACAAGCTCGCTTCTCTAACCGTTGGGCCACCAAAATTGGGGGGGGGGGGGACATGTCCCCTGTGTCCCCCCTTTTCCTACGTCCCTGACATTATGGCTGATCGGTATGCTGTTAATGTTCCGGGTTCAGTGAAGTGAACTCTCTTGTAGGGTGTGTGCACTGCTGCACATAAGGAAACGTTTAGGTCGGCGATCCTCAAAGTCCGGACTCCGGACCGAGCCCTATAACCTACAAATCATTGATAACTTACATTTTCACGGAGCGTTTCTATTTTAACTGGCACATGCTTTTATAGTATTTATGGTACTACTGGTTTATCTGCCAGGAAGCTCACAGACCAATGCACGCGCTGTAAATCATCACACGTGTTGCTACTCGGCCAATCAAATAAGCGAATCGTTTCTCTCTGTTGCTTCGAGTGGTGCTGCGAGAGCACACGGACGGAGGGGACGCGACGCGAGGAGAGAGATAGTAATTACGGTGTGCTCAAAAGAAACCACTCTTACATGTCCATTCATTGTTCTTACGGGCAGATTAAAACCAGTATGTCTCGTGTGAAGTGCGGTGCGATCCTGACCGGTCTATGGAAGCGCCACACATGAGCAAACACACATACACACACCAGGGCACACTCACTGCCCAACGCAACAGCATGCAAGGTTGATCGACAGACAGACAGACAGACAGACAGACAGACAGACAGACAGACAGACAGACAGATAGATAGATAGATAGGGAGCTCACTTCTCTCAAGAGAAAAGGTTGTTTGTTGGCTGAGAGTGTTAAATGTGAAATGGAGTGAAGAAAAGGGGAAACTTATTTCTCTTAAATTTAAGCACTTCATTTTAAGATGCACATTTTTCCAAAGCACTCTGTTGTATGTTATTTTTAAATGCATTATTTTACTTGAAATGAGAAAAGATAATTTATTTATTATAGTAGGCTAGTTATGTATAATTAATCCAGTTAAATATGACAACTGTAAATAAGCATTGTTGATGTTTATTTTGATTTAACAGTCAGTTGTTGACTACATACAGACATTGTACCATTAGGCTACTTCAATCATTGAGTTCAATGGCACTGAATCATAGCGTAAGCTACGTTACAATGTTCCCGACCTTTGCTTGAGGAAATTTTCTCTAACTGGACCTCTTTGAATTTTAATTGAGTACCCCTGGTTTAGGTGTATCGCATAAGATACATCTATTGTGCCACCTAGTGTCAAGTCAATGCACATGAGGTTGAAGGACTCATGATTGTTTGCCTGAACTGAGCATCAAGCATAGCTAAGAAATGGATGTAGGGGGAAGTTGAGATCAGACTGATAAGATTCCAGGTAGGGTAGGCAGGAGGCTGCTGCTGATGTAATAGCATGCACCACCATGGTGCATTGTGAACTATTTACTATGAACTACTGGGCTATATGAGCTATAGCCTATGTCAGGGGCTATATAAGCTATGGGCTACAGGCTAGGGCCTATGGGCAACAGGCAACATCAAATAATTTCTCATAAGCTTCTTGGAGCAACCATACATAATCTACCGTACCTCAGGACCAAAGTTATGCCTACTGGTTTGTAATGAGGCTGTTTGATGGACGCTCCTGCGTATGTCTCCATAAGATAACATTCCTGATCCATTCCTGAACACACAAACACACACACGCGCGCACGCACACACACACACACACACAAACAAACACACACACACACACATGCGCGCACATGCACACACAAACACACACACACACACACACACACACACACACACACACACACACACACACACACACAGTCACACACACACACACACACACACACACACACACACACACACACACACACACACACACACACACACACACTTGCTATGTGTAATGCTTTTGAATTTGATTATGCCCCACTTTTTACAGTTTAATTGTGTTGTCTTATTTTATAGCCTTGTTCTATTCATGCATGGCTTTTTTTAATTTGACTCTTTCATACTTGATCGATTGTTTTAGTTTTATATAATGCCTTTCAGGTTCTGGTTTTAGTTAAGTGCCATATAAATAAATAAATAAATAAATGTCATACAATAGTAATTGGAATACTTATTATACACCAGAATATTCTTGTGATTATTATTATTATTGTTGTTGTTATTATCAGTGTTGTTATTATTATTAATAATATAGTATTATTGTCGTTATCATTATTATTATTATTATTATTATTATTATTATTATTATTATTATTATTATTATTATGTATTGGTAGTGTCTGTGTCTGTAGCGTAGCCATGGTTTTGTACTACAGACCATTATTACAGACAGTCGAAAACCAACCTTCCAGCTCTTTGTTGTTGCTCTCACGCTAATGTGCGAGATCCATGACCGAACTGCGCGGTCGCATTCCGCCCCAACTTCCCCTCTCCCAGCGGCCTGGTTTGGTTTGTTTGAGATGAGTGGAAGATGTCGGTTTCGGGGCTGAAGGCCGAATTGAAGTTTTTGGAATCAATCTTTGACCCAAACCACGAACGATTCAGAATAATAGACTGGAAGCCCGATGAGCTTAGCTGCCAATTCAATGTAACGGGAGAAAAGCTGCTGATCATTCACTGCAACATCACGGTAAGGATAGGCCAGTGTCGCGCACAAGCTAATGTCTGACACAGACTATTCACTGAAACGAAAACATTCCGCGGAGTGTTCCGTGTTTACAAATGAAGAACTACCTAAAGTGTTTTGGTTTTTATCTTTATTTTACTTTGTTGCCATCCAGATTCAAGTAAACCATATGATTCTATAAAAAATGATGCAACCCCAAATCTCAAGTTCACTTTCAGAAAGTATATTATGATAAAACATGGATTGTTGTTAGCGATCGTATTTTATCACAACAGTTAGCCTTTGCTAGCTAACTGAAAGTAACGCTAGCTTGTGTCGTCAGCCACAAATATCTCCATTGCAGTGCCTAGCTTTACGACAGCTAACTTTTCAACTAGGATACTTACGTTAGTTAACTGCGTCAACCCAATGGTCTACCCGTATCTTATCTACGCTAACGTTTCGTGAAACTTTTAACCTGATCACATCTATTTAACTAACGTTAGCTAAAAATGCGTTCAAATCATGTATCCACAGAAACATCCGAACACCTCATTCACAACTTTAGAGAGGGAGAGTTTATCGGAATGTTATCATACAATGTATATTTCCATTTCAGTAAATAGACTGATCCCAGGGGCGAGTTTGGTAACGTTACACTAGTAGTTCGATAGTAACGTTCCCTTGGTCGGGACTAGGAGCATGATTTGAGATTTAGCTACTCAACCAACGGAGTAGCGTTTCCATCGCAGTTTGTTGAATAACATTTAGTTGGGCCTACATTTTAATGTATTCCAACACTAATGGGTTTGCACATTGCTATGATGACAGTTGAATATCCTCTTGTGTCATGACATGCTGCAGTATTTTCATGGTTTGACGTTGGTGGCACAGATATTTCACTTTTCCTTCCTAACCATAATAACCTCTCCATCAAGATTTGAATGGAAATGGCATACCACTGAAATTGTTGGCTAAAATATGCCATCATCTCTGTTCATTTTCTGGGACACATGCACTGCCATTACAATATTTTGATAGCAATGTCATGGTGGGATTCAGAATTGTCCTGTAATACATTTTACGTTACAACCCCAAGAAGCCAGAGTGTATCAAGCAATACACTCAGTTCATTTGAGAATGTATTTGTAAAGATAAAGTTTGTTTGGGAGATTATCCAGTGTGAGTTTTTGCAAATTAATCTTAACTACATTTTCAGTTGTGGAGTGGTTTTCACTCGTGTAAAAGAGGCTTGCATGGGTGTAAACAAACATTTCACGAGTCCACAAAGTCAGTCAGTGGAGCAGCCCCAGGTTCTACATCTTTGACCTTGCAGAATAGAAAGCAGGGTTGGCACGATGGGCCGACACCCATCTACCTCTGAGCCTTCTACGTCGGACCATCGTGATTAATTATCTGTTTGAAGGGACGCACGGGTGGCATTAAACAAGCGTACCCTGTCCCCAGTTCAGAGAAGCGGTAGAGCCACTGATAGAGTGGAGAGGAGATGGGGGAGGGGAGGATAAGCAGAAGTCGGTTGTGTTGTGAAAATGTTAAGACGAAGAAACGTCACATTCTTTCCTGTTTTCAACCCAATGTGAGTAATGTTACAAGTCTTGAACTGTGAATTCAACTCGCCTGTTTCCATGAAGTCGCTTCATTACATACTGTAGGCTGCTGTGTTTCTATCTCTCCTTAAGTTCAAAACTGAGCCCACACCAATCTAACATTTCCGCCAATAATTCTGCCCGTCTTCTGCCAGCTAGTGAAATTCAACACACACGTTGTTGGTCAGGATCTGTAACGTTATTTGTTTTGGACCTTTCAATATAGCCTACTGTCTCAGTCCCCTGGCTCTGTGCTGTAGTAGGAGCCTATCCAAGCCCGCTGGTCTCTCATGACATGTAGAGCTCAGCCGTCCTGTTGTAAACGTGAAAGTGCGGCACAGCCGCGCAGGAAAACGGCACCGCAACGACTTCACAAATCATTAATTAATCCCGCCCCCCGCTACGATGCCATCGGTCCATCGCAATCTTTCACTGTGGAACCATCGCAATGGCTATTTGGTTGACATCGCACAACCCTACTAGAAAGTCTTTATAACCCTTCTGTCACTTGACACCTGATCAAGTGGCCACTTATTTGAATGCTTGAAAATGGTTAGGGTTACTAATGTCTGCTGCAGATGAGTTTGCTAAATGCAGATATCTGCACTTCTTTTTTGCTCTCAAAAATGCATTTGTCTCACTAATCAACATAGTTCTATAATGAATCATGTTGCTTACAATGATGAACTAGTGAAGTGGCTGAGGGACTATCAGCGGGTCACTCAGCTTCAGGGCTAATTTAAGGTCCAGTGGAGCACTCAACCACTTATCAACCAGTGCCTGACATAGGCTACTATTGTCATTCTACAGCTGGTTATGAATGCACAAATCATCTAGTTAAGTGAGTGGCTAAGTTGGCAGAGGGGTTTGGTTTGAAATTTGTTCTATCAGTTATACTAGAGCTTTGGAATATACTTTTTAACATGGTCACACACATACGTCTGTTGTCCTATGTCAGAGGGGAGGCACTTTTGATTTCTTAAAAGAAGTAGTATTCTCTGTTAAATACTCGAATATAATCTAGACCATGTAGCCATCTACTGAAACAGACCAGCTGAATTGGTCAAATTTCTATGTCTTTTGGGCCCTCTGTTGCAGGAGTCTTATCCCTCAACATCCCCAATATGGTTTGTTGACTCTGATGACCCGAGTCTGGCTGAAGTGTTGGAGCGCTTAGAGGACGTGAGAAAAGGCAGCACATTGGTAAGTGGGCTGATGTGGATCCAGCTTAACACAGGCTTTCTGGCATCATCATTACATACAATTGCCAAAGTGGGATCTGTCTGTCTGTGTTTTTGGTCACATTTTTGGTCCCACATTGTGAGATTTGTGATGATTTTGGTCAGCAATGATGTCACTGATGAGTCACAATGTCTATGCCATCATCAGAGATGTCACTCGAGCACTCGATGTCATCAGTCGTGATCACTTGAGAAATTGTGATGTCACCGAATTTCATTCTTGGTGTTCATTTTTGCTGAATTCGCAGCTTCTTCAGCAGCTGAAGCGTCTCATTTGTGATCTCTGCCGGCTTTACAACCTCCCCCAACATCCAGATGTGGAAATGCTCGACCAGCCTCTTCCTACTGGCCCAATTACCCAAGAGCGAAAGGTAGGCATTGCAACAAGAATATCATCCAACATCTTTTCATAACGTCTGAAAAGCCTACATGTAGCCTGTCAACTCACACAATGTCTCACACACCGCAGCACGGACCAGTGGATGAGGTGACATCTGAAGAGGAAGAGGAGGAAGAAATGGGAGAGGTGTCTATGTATATTCTTGACATTTTTGTGTCTCCAGTGTGCATGCAATCCTGTGTTCTGTGTTTTAACATGTTTGATACATTGTCTCCAGTGTGCATGTAATCCTGTGTTCTGTGTCATGTTTGATACATTGTCTCCAGTGTGCATGTAATCCTTTGTTCTGTGTCATGTTTGATACATTGTCTCCAGTGTGCATGTAATCCTGTGTTCTGTCTTAACATGTTTGCTACATTGTCTCCAGTGTGCATGTAATCCTGTGTTCTGTCTTAACATGTTTGATACATTGTCTCCAGTGTGCATGTAATCCTGTGTTCTGTCTTAACATGTTTGATACATTAACTCCAGTGTGCATGTAATCCTGTGTTCTGTGTCATGTTTGATACATTGTCTCTAGTGTGCATGTAATCCTTTGTTCTGTGTCATGTTTGATACATTGTCTCCAGTGTGCATGTCATCCTGTGTTCTGTCTTATAACATGTCTGATGCATTGTCTCCAGTGTGCATGTAATCCTGTGTTCTGTCTTATAACATGTTTGATACATTGTCTCCAGTGTGCATGTAATCCTGTGTTCTGTCTTAACATGTTTGATACATTGTCTCCAGTGTGCATGTAATCATGTGTTCTGTGTCTTATCGTGCATTCCTTTATAACTGGGACCTGGTAATCTTACGACTTCAAAGGTCATGAGCTGGGACGGTGACGTCACCAGAGCTGGTATTTCCCAATCCAAACTCGTAGGAGCCTCAGCAGCCCTGACCTCAAAAATCCAAGATGGCTGCGCCTCGCAACAACAGTAGTTATAATCGTAGTAATGTTGTTTAGCACTTCTGTCTTGTTTGTGTCTCATTAGATCAGCTGTACACACAGCACTGCCTAACTTCTATCTGGGTGGACATGAGGCTGCAGTGTTTGTATCCGCAAAATGCCATGTTATCAACTGTTATTGCTAACAATGGCTAGCCTGGCTAGCAACTGGATCTGACCAATGAACAGTGAACTTCGCCAGCTCAAGTTTTCTGCAAATGGAACGCTAACAAAACGGATGTGACGTCATTTAGCCTCCACATCCCAGTTATTTTGCGATAAAGGAACGCACGATTATAACATGTTTGATACATTGTCTCCAGTGTGCATGCAATTCTGTGTCTTAACATGTTTGATACATTGTCTCCAGTGTGCATGCAATTCTGTGTCTTAACATGTTTGATACATTGTCTCCAGTGTGCATGCAATCCTGTGTTCTGTCTTAACATGTTTGATACATTGTCTCCAGTGTGCATGTAATCCTGTGTTCTGTGTCTTAACATGTTTGATACATTGTCTCCAGTGTGCATGTAATCCTGTGTTCTGTGTCTCAACATGTTTGATACATTGTCTCCAGTGTGCATGTAATCCTGTGTTCTGTGTCTCAACATGTTTGATACATTGTCTCCAGTGTGCATGCAATCCTGTGTTCTGTGTCTCAACATGTTTGATACATTGTCTCCAGTGTGCATGCAATCCTGTGTTCTGTGTCTCAACATGTTTGATACATTTGTGGTAGCAGGACATTGAAGACCTGGACCATTATGAAATGAAAGAGGAGCCGGCAGAAGCAAAAAAATCGGAAGATGACGGGATAGAAAAGGAAAATCTGGTCATCTTGGAGAAAATACGCAAAAACCAGAGACAGGATCACCTGAACGTAAGTCCTCATGCATTGTTGCTTGTCGGTGGCTGTAATAATATATCTTATAATTTGTAATTTGTACAGTGTCCAGGTGTCTGTCCCCCTGACCACCTTTGTCATTTGTGTTGCAGGGTGCAGTCTCTGGCTCAGTGCAAGCCTCGGACCGCCTAATGAAGGAACTCAGGGAGATCTACAGATCACAGAGTTATAAGACAGGTAGGTGATTGCTATGTCGTTACTGGTGTTTTCTGATGTATTTACTTGTAGTTTTAGTTTGTAAACTCTCTCAGACTGAAGACGAGTCCTTTTGTCATACTTATTTCACAGGTATTTATTCAGTGGAACTAGTCAATGACAGCCTTTATGAATGGCATGTCAAAATAAGGACGTAAGTTCTTCTCACATTCAGTTGTTTGCATATTGTCCAGCTTGCCTGAAGTTCTTGTTCCGTCAGGTTTGACTTGTGTTGTGGCTCTTTGTTGCAGGGTAGACCCAGATAGCCCGCTACATAGTGACTTGCAGGTCTTGAAGGAAAAGGAAGGGGTGGACTACATTCTGCTCAATTTCTCTTATAAAGTGAGTTATAAAAGTGATCACATTTCTAGAATGTTTCCTGAGGGGAAAATATCTCGAGACTTAAGATTTCCCTCTTTTTTTTTATATGACAGGATAATTTTCCTTTTGACCCACCTTTTGCACGGGTAGTTTCACCTGTGCTCTCCGGAGGGTGAGTGTGTGTCGTGATTCCCCCCCTGCTCCACTTGCTTATGAACGGCTCATAAGAAAGTATTCACTTCCTCTGACTTGGCCCACATTTGTTGTGCCGCACAATTTTCAGTTGCATTTTGGACTTTCTTCCGATTTACTCGCAGTACTTATTTCAATTGTCTCAAAATAGAAGGGAACCACAAATCTGAAGTACCCATCCTCTTGCTTTAAGTGGGGATGAATTTCTTTGAGAGCAACATTTGAAAATCATTTGTTTTTCTTGAGTGTAGTCAGTGCAAATGTGTTGATACTTGCTTGCTCATGAAATTGACATCAGATCCCATGATGAATCGTTCTAGGCTTTTAGGTGCTGATTGGACTCTATTTCATATACATAGTACATGTGTATATGAAATATATATATATAGTATACTATGTAGTACACTGTACTACATAGTACAGTGTACGTGGCTCACTTTTGACTGGCTACAAAGTATCAAGCCTGAGACTTGAAAACAGTCACCCTTGCGCCACTATGATCAGCCGTATGAAATAATTTGAATGAACACATTTTTGTTGCCAACCACATATTGCACACACTGTGATATAATTACTACATCTTGGACCGAAAATCCTACAGTGATTCTTTGAAGGGTCCTGATGGTAGAAAAAAAAGGCATCAACAAATTTGCCAGGAAATTACGTCACGATTCAAAATGTATTGCTGCATCCGAAAGTTGCATTCACAACAGTTTCTGGAATTTAATTTCCTCCTTTGAGAAAATGGAAAATGTACATCTCTCACAGAAATGCCAAAGAAGTACATGGTGGAATCCCGTTAAAGCACAACAAATTTGCAATAAGTCAAGTGAATACTTTCTTGAACATTTGTGCATACAGTACCAGGCAGCTTTCAAACATTAAACACTCATTCCTGACATTCCATTTGTTTTATCATTTCAGTTATGTTCTAGGAGGAGGCGCCTTGTGCATGGAACTTCTCACAAAACAGGTATCAAAAATCTGTTTGATGTGGCTTATAACGCACTTCCTCCTTGACTCAAATAGAAGTTTGAATTATGTTTGTCTTTTTGTCTTTTGTCTTTTGTCAGGGCTGGAGCAGTGCCTATTCCATAGAATCTGTTATTATGCAGATAAATGCCACCCTTGTCAAAGGGAAAGCCAGGGTGCAGTTTGGAGCCAATAAGGTAAATGTATGTATGCATTTTTTGTCACCATGCATTATATAGCACACGCTCAGAAGTCAAGTGAAGAGAAAACTCTGTTTGAGCTGAATCATACTGGAATTTTATTTTGCAATTGTCATAGGAATGCTTGCATAATTGTTAGCGTCTCCTCCCTCAATGCATCTAACAACACATTTGTTTCCTAGAACCAGTACAATCTTGCCAGAGCACAACAGTCATACAAATCCCTTGTGCAGATTCACGAAAAGAATGGTAAGTAACTTTTTCCATACTTTATTTTTATTATTTTAATGGGTTTATAAACAAAAGTCAGTAACATATAAACACACACACACATAGACACACACACATATATATATATATATTAGGGCTGTCAGCGTTAACGCGTTAATCGCGCGTTAACGCGTGCCGCCCATAACGCGTTTTTTTTTTAATCACGTTAATCGCATGCCGCTATTTTGTCCCTTCGTCGCACCCGTACTTGTAGTCAAGCCGTTCACAGCCGTTTCCTGTCTTCTGCCTGTGGAGGCATGGAAGACTTAAAGACAGCAATGCGCTTCTAAATGGCTCGTTTTACTTTAAATAACACCCAAATGGCACAGTGGACAAGTCGAGAGCAGTAGTTTGCACCTTGTGTAAAACGGAATTAAAATATCACCGAAGTACATCGAGTTTGAGCTATCACCTAAAAGCTAAGCATACCAGAGCAGCTAGCGGCCAGCTAGCTAGCGCGAGACTCATTCATCACTCATTCTTCCTTCAGAGTCTCGGATGCGCGGGTCCTCTAACCACTGGGAGGTCGGCTCCAATGGCTTCACGCGATATACACGTTATCAATACACAGTTTCCAATACCGAGCCATTATTCACATGGAATTGCCAAAGTTTTTAGCTCAGATACAGCCTTCTTCGGCTGTGTCATTTTGGGTTTCGACTGCTCCACAGCACCGCCGCCGGAAGTATCGGTTCTGGAGCGTTCTGGAGTGTTTACAATTATTGTGCATTTATTTTCTATTCAAAATGCATTTGGTAGACATTTTGTGACCTCCTGTCTACATTGCACTTCTATTGAATTGAAAATAAATCTAAAATTCAAGATCAAAAACTACATTTATTTGCATTGATTTGATTCCCAATCACGACACACTGGTAAGAATTATTAATATCTAATTAAAAATGCTTTGCAATGCAAAATAATGGCATTTTAAACATGCGATACAAAGATGCGATTAATCGCGATTAACTATAGTTAATCGCACGATTAATAGCGATTAAGAAAATTAATCGTTTGACAGCCCTAATATATATATGTATATATATATATATATCCAATCAAATATATTCTAAGTAAGTGTGTCTGAATACTTGGGGCTCATGATATAAACTATTACAATGGTATAGATCCATTTGCTTTTGTTGTTGCAGGCTGGTACACACCTCCCAAAGAGGATGGATAAGGAGCTGCTATGCACTGGGAACACGTCTTTGGGTCAAAATATCTTGTTTTCTTTGGAATATCCCCCCCCCCCCCCCTCTGACTTACTGGGAATGTATCATCTTTTTCATGGAAACCGACTGTCAAAATCTTCCATCTTGTTGGCTCGACGGACACGTATTCCCCCGCCCACTGTGGGGCAAGACTTTGCTCTGGTATGACTTTGCTTCTCGCCTCGGTGTGCTGCTGAGGAGAGTGGTGCGAGGGTATCGGTCCTCCTGTTTCTCTTTAAAGATGCTACATTTGTCCTTTCAAAAACCTCACCTTTACATGTAGGGAAATGCTTTGTCCCCCCCCTTTAAGCTGCTTTGACAAAGTGGGCTTGACAAACAATCAGCTCCCCCCCTCTTAAGTGGGAATTTTAAATGAAAATGGATACTGAAGCTGTTGAAGTGGCACCTCGCTCGCTGCAACCGTGATTTGATTGACGCTTGGTTTTTAAGTTTACTCGTACACAATGCAGATACTGTTAAAGAAATATTGTTCAGCAAAATTATTTTTATGGTTTGATGAACAGCCCAGATGATTTTCATGTTTAGGGGGCGTGTCTTTAAACGGAGGTGGCTTACTACTCGGCATCTCCTAGCGCCTACTTTTTAGCATAAAGCTCAAAGCAACAGATAATACTGGGCCAAGCAAAATCAAAATGCTATGTTGAACTGAGATCAATGGTAGATCATGTACAAATCCACTTGTGTAACAGGACTGATGGCTATGGACCGTCTCACAAGTAGAAGTTAGCATAGCTTGACAAGAGGGCATCGAAAAGGAAAACATGCACATTATGGCATCTGTTGGACAGTCAAACAGACCAATGTTGAAAGTTGATGAGTTTCTACCTTTATTAACACACATACCCTGCAAGTACTCAGTTTAGCTACATATCTGCCTATTGATATCTATACAGAGCATTGTCTTCCTATTGATATTTATATAGAGAGCATTGTCTTACTATTGATATTTATATAGAGAGCATTGTCTTCCTATTGATATTTATATAGAGAGCATTGTCTTCCTATTGATATCTATACAGAGCAGTGTCTTCCTATTGATATCTATAGAGAGCATTGTCTTCCTATTGATATTTATATAGAGAGCATTGTCTTCCTATTGATATCTATACAGAGCAGTGTCTTCCTATTGATATCTATACAGAGCAGTGTCTTCCTATTGATATCTATAGAGAGCATTGTCTTCCTATTGATATCTATAGAGAGTCTTCCTATTGATATCTATAGAGAGCAGTGTCTTCCTATTGATATCTATACAGAGCAGTGTCTTCCTATTGATATTTATATAGAGAGCAGTGTCTTCCTATTGATATCTATAGAGAGCAGTGTCTTCCTATTGATATCTATACAGAGCAGTGTCTTCCTATTGATATCTATAGAGAGCAGTGTCTTCCTATTGATATCTATAGAGAGTCTTCCTATTGATATCTATAGAGAGCAGTGTCTTCCTATTGATATCTATAGAGAGCAGTGTCTTCCTATTGATATCTATAGAGAGCAGTGTCTTCCTATTGATATATATAGAGAGCAGTGTCTTCCTATTGATATCTATAGAGAGCAGTGTCTTCCTATTGATATCTATACAGAGCAGTGTCTTCCTATTGATATATATAGAGAGCATTGTCTTCCTATTGATATCTATAGAGAGCAGTGTCTTCCTATTGATATCTATAGAGAGCAGTGTCTTCCTATTGATATCTATACAGAGCAGTGTCTTCCTATTGATATCTATAGAGAGCAGTGTCTTCCTATTGATATCTATAGAGAGCAGTGTCTTCCTATTGATATCTATAGAGAGTCTTCCTATTGATATCTATACAGAGCAGTGTCTTCCTATTGATATCTATAGAGAGCAGTGTCTTCCTATTGATATTTATATATAGAGCAGTGTCTTCCTATTGATATTTATATAGAGAGCAGTGTCTTCCTATTGATATCTATACAGAGCAGTGTCTTCCTATTGATATCTATAGAGAGTCTTCCTATTGATATCTATAGAGAGCATTGTCTTCCTATTGATATTTATATAGAGAGCAGTGTCTTCCTATTGATATCTATAGAGAGTCTTCCTATTGATATCTATAGAGAGCAGTGTCTTCCTATTGATATCTATAGAGAGCAGTGTCTTCCTATTGATATCTATAGAGAGCAGTGTCTTCCTATTGATATCTATACAGAGCAGTGTCTTCCTATTGATATCTATAGAGAGCATTGTCTTCCTATTGATATTTATATAGAGAGCATTGTCTTCCTATTGATATCTATACAGAGCAGTGTCTTCCTATTGATATCTATAGAGAGCAGTGTCTTCCTATTGATATCTATAGAGAGCAGTGTCTTCCTATTGATATCTATAGAGAACAGTGTATTCCTATTGATATCTATACAGAGCAGTGTCTTCCTATTGATATCTATAGAGAGCATTGTCTTCCTATTGATATCTATAGAGAGCAGTGTCTTCCTAGTGAAGATATCTATAGAGAACAGTGGCAGATTTGATGCTGAGAATGGTGTACACACAGAGATGTGAACACCTTGCACAGCGGCAGCCTGCTCATGCCCACTGCTGTATCATCAACATTTGGAATATTCTTGGATTCGGTGACAAAGTCAATCTGTTAAACAGAACCATGCAAGAAAGGGCTTTTAAAGATGGCAATGAAAAAATGTTTAGGCTGTGTGATTTTTCCATTCTACCCATTCCTGCAGCAAATTATTACTCTAAAAGCTTAGAACGCCCTTATTAAACTGTTTAAAGTTGAATTTTGACCATGCAATATAGTACAGCAGTACATACACTGTATCTACCAATCAGATCTTTTGCAGTTTATTTCTTAACACTGTCTGCAAAAGTGGGTTTGAATGATAACTCAGGTAACAAACAATACTTAGGAGGGGAATATGTAGATGAAAATACTCAGTTATGGTTTATGTTATGGACGAATTCATGCTCTGTACATCCCTCGCATTCACTGAACTGATCGTTGTCCACACACACACACACACACCTGTAATGAGCTTTACAATGTTATGGGTTACATTCTGAGGTTTCCTTTCATATTTAGACTTGAACGATCACATTTTAACAGGATTCTATTAGTATGATTTCCACCTCATGCTATGGCTCATCAATACCTGCTATATTATTTTGTCTTTACCCGCCCCCCCAGGCAGACAATGTTTGTTTTTCAGAGTGTGAGCGGTCCTAAGACTGTCCTGATCGTGAACATTTTCGCAAAAAAATGGCGCGATTGTGCCTAGAGAGGTCAACACATTAACAGATTAGTTCTGCTCTAAATATTTTAAAATCAGTTGTTACATGTCTGAAATAATTATGTGGGAGAATAGTTACTGGGTGTCATTCATTGAAATGGGGTGTTATTGTTGAGTACGGCACAGAAAAGATGGACCATAAACTTGTGCATCCTGTAAGGTTCAAATAGAAAACCCCTCCAGAGCCTTTATACACCTGTGTGTAATTGCCTCCCTCCAAAAATGCCAAAAGTCTGGTCAGAGGGAATGTGGAGAGGTTGGAGTTTGATAGTCGGGTCATGCCGTGGTGAATAGATTTGCACGCTTCTCTTTAACTGCACAGTGTATTGAAAAGGTTCATCTATCTCAATTGTGAATTCATTTTCTGGCACCAACAGATTGTTGGCAGATTTATCGAGTCTGGCACCGTTGGCATGCTTTGCGTTTCTTTTGTTTTTCATTTTCCTTAAAGACATTTTGACCATGTACAGTAATTTGTAAACTTGCATCAAGTTTATGAATAAAGAATTTTAAGATTATTGCCGTGTTGCCCGTTTCACTCTGTTTATTATTTGAGATGCATGATTACTAAATCGATCATGGTTGACTACAGATACTAAATGGCCTATGTGTTGATTGGTTTGAGCTGAAAATTGGCCTTAAAGGTACACTGATAGAGGTTTTGAAATCCACTTGTAAAACACAAATAAATTGGATGCCTTCAAATTTGGGCTGGATTGATATATTGGGCTGATATTTGGCTTGCATATCAGCCAGTCATGTCGTCCTGTGGTGATATAACAGCGGTTCCTCCCTGACGTGACAAAAGCAGCCTGTAAAATGTACAATAAGATTTTGTTTTATTTAATTGTTCAACTCGTTATGCAAATGAATGCTTTATGGGAATCATGTATTGCCGTTTCATCTACAATTGAATATGTGCAGTGGGTCACCCTGCCTCATGGAGCAATAAACCCTCCTGAAATAGTTGAATTATGAATAGGTTCAAATGGAGCGTTTTATGACTGTCTGAAAACGGTTCCAGAGGCTTTTCCACCTGCCTAGAATAAAATAATAAATACTGGTACTTTTTGGCATGAAAATGGTATTGGGAATATCAGCTATTGGTGACTTCAACATAAAAAAAAATCTTTATCAATATTGGCCTCCAAAAACCCACATTGGTTGAACCCTACTTGCATGGTGGTGAAAGACTATTGACCGATTCCTGAATTTGTTCAGTGGTCCATGTGACTGTTGCCAGTTTGATTATAAGAAAGGTCTACTACAGCAATCAACATATAAGTTCATTACTGACCTACAGAGCAGGTTAACTTAACTGCATGAGTAGTGAAACTTAGGAAAATGTCTTAAGCAGTCGTTCTCAAGTTGGGGTACGGGGGACCCCAGGGGTTCCCCAGCAAAAAGGGGCACAATTTATTTTCACTATAATTCCATCCATAAGTAACACAATGACAGAATGTATGACTATTTTGGTCATGAGTTTCATACTTGGATCTGTAATAAAACATCTAAAAGCAGAGATTGTATCAGATGGGGGTCCCTGGGACAAAATTCTATCCGTGGTCTCGTTTAGGGCTCCTTGACATGAAAATGTTTGTGCTTAAAAGTATTTCTCCTGTCTCTACAAAAGCATTGTAGCTACAGAAATGGACTATCCATCATTTAATAGCAATTATAAGTGTCATCTTTGTTGATACAATATTAATTGATAACCATAGGCATGACCTTTGACCTTTCAGATGCACAAAAGGTAGTTAACTGTTTGCCATGGGCAGACTGGCTCTCGGTAATAACTTACAGTATGTGGGAGCCCTGGATGGTAACCTGAGACAACTCCCCGAATAACTCTTGACAACAGGATGCAACAAGAACTGTTTAATATCTATTAGGGTAAGACCAAATAATACAAAAGTAATACACAAAAATGTATTCCTCATTTACTTCACTCATCATGGAGACACAGCCTCCTCAAATGTTTTGCACTATCCACCTAATTAGAGCATGTCCCTACTGAATGTGTTTATCCATGGCAAAAATGTACCTCAAGTAATTATACAGTTATAATATATCTGCTTTTATGTTATAGTACATGATAATACATATCAAACATACAGTACATGAGGGAACAGGGGGGGGGGGGGGGTATGGCCGTCAGAAGCTTTGATACAGCATGGCCGACAACAGGATGCAGAGTATAGCTGTCCAATGCACTGCAGTTGCTGCCGATAAAACTATACACTCAAATAATCACATTGACCTTGCCTCCTATGTACACATGGCAAAATGTTCGGATTGATCCAAAACTCACTAAGACCATAGTTCACTTGACTACATACACACTGAAAAAGTAGCTTACTTGTTCAGACTTTACACTAGAACAGCAGATGAGTATGTGAAGGGCAAGGTGAACAGGATTACATTTCATAATGTGCTTCTGCTGGTGACCATGTCATGATGTGATTGTAACATATTTGTGGCGTCCAACTTGGAAAACAGGCCTGTTCTCAATGCATAACATAAAAGCTTATGTTTGTTTCCATGTTCATTTATGTATTGTATATGCAAAGCCTGCACAATAGGACCCCACTCGATGATGATTTACGCTTCTATTGCTCCAGTATATTTGAGTCACTATGAATTTGATTGGCACTGAGGTTCACTATATGAAAAGTTCCCTCAGTGTGAACATTGTTTAAACTTTTCAAAATAAAAATAATAATAATTAAAAACATTTTCAACATTTGTTACCCATAGCCATGGAAAGACACAAAGAACATGTGCTTCAAACTCATCCACACATCATCCAAAATACACACACACACACACACACACACACACACACACACACACACACACACACACACACACAAATATTGGTCGATACAAAACAACTGAAAAGTAAAAGAAAAATAGCCTATTGAATATCACATCATCACAATCAGACAAGACAACTCACAGGTTTTAAAATAACTAGCATTCAGATACATATCATCACGTGTTTCAAGTCTAATACTGTATTACTGTAATCTATCGATTGAAGATTTTTTTTCAAAAGCCGACTTGTTAGTCAAGTGACACGAGGTGAAATCTTCTCACTGAAGTACGAAATCAAGATGACATTTGTCATTTGCGAGAAGTAAATATTCTCTTCCAATTTCAGGTCATGATTTTGCTTGAATTTATATTCAATATTTTTGTTTTGTTTTTTAATTTTATAAATACCATATTACATCTACTCATGGAATAACAACAGCCACACAATGACACACTGAGGCCTGAAATTGAGAGCTTCAGAAAGAAGTATTAATTGAAGCATTTACATGTAGGGGTTAGTGGGAGAACTTGCCGAGGGGAATAACATCCATTACTTCATACAATGCTATGACCACCTACAACACTGAATATTATTAGTATTAGTATTATTATTCATGTCCTACTGCCTATCTGACAGAAGTATTTTAGTATTCTTTACCTTTTAACCTGTACAACATTGACTTGGAATGTTTTATCCAATGAACTGTCTGCGATCCTCGATACTGTATGTGCTTCACTTTAAGATGTAATAGTTCTTCGGCTGATGGCAGCAGTGCAACATGGCCGCTCTGAACACATTTCCAGTGCATCATCACAAACTAATGGTTGATGACGGTGGTAATAGGAGATAAAGCCCAGTGTTTTTATTTCAGGGCTTTATAGGCGGGATCCAACACAAACTATCCCACCTTTCCTGAGAATGTAAAATTGAAAGGCTTGCTGACAGGGCAACTTCTCCTTGATACAAAGATCATGTATCCAGAATATCAACAGTAATAGTTTTGACGGACTGTAAAAGTTTTGAAGCATCGTGCTCTCTATTTAGGACCCTATTTAACATTTAAATGTTTTAACTCTAGAAATGCAATGGGCCAAGTACCTGCCTGATCATATAAAACCAGACTACTTTTTAACAAATGGCTGTATTTTTTTTTTTTACTTTATACATCTTCAATATATTTTCCCCCCTAATGCTGATTATTTTGTTTGATTTTTGGCCAATTTACAGCTTTTTACCAAGAAAAATAGGAACTAAGTTTACATACAAAGTAGGAAAAACTTAAAAGTTGGCTTGGCTAATATTAAAGGGATAACGAACTCAAAAACACATGCTTATGATTTTGACCTTACCCTGTCCTTCCTGGGAAATCATTTTTCTTTCAAATGTTCTTGCAATTTTGTATTAAAGACTTTTCCCACTGTGAATTGTGGCCGACTTTTACAAAAGGGACCTCTGACAAATCATTACGTTTATAAGCAACCATGTACAGTACGATCGGGCACAGCAACTGGGTTGTATTTTTAGGGGCAAAGTGCCTTCAAGGCTAAACGAAAGTAAACATTACTTTAAAAACAACAAAGGTACGTTTTTTTTTAAAGTGTGACACATAGCGGCAGAGAATTAAATTGTACGCACTGTGTTGACCCAGGTCAACCTAACTGAATGAACTGATGAACCATAGGGGATTGATTTGATCTATATTATGTGTCTTTGATGGAAAGCAACACACAGTTACATTGACCGTAATTAACAGCAGAGTGGTGAAAACTAATGTGCATCATTTTGGTGGCTTCAACAGCTTTTTTTTTTAATAACCAGCTGTTCATGTACATGTTAACTTACTTAAATTATACACTCCTATGTATGTCCAAATTCAGTAAAAGTACCTTTCCACCAAAACAATACATTGCTCTACATTTCTCTTTTAGAATTCAGCTTGTACAGTGTTATGATGAAGGGCACCTAATTGTGAATGGTGTTCTTAACCGATCCCTTGTTAGTGTCTCCCACTCCCCTGCCCGACCCCTTCGCCCTACATGGGGTCGTCGTAGTTGTAGGTGGGAGCTGCCGAGTACTGGTTCTGCTGCTGCTGGGCGGCTCCCTGGGCGGCTCCCATGGCCGCCTGCTGCGCCGCCTGCTGGACGTGGGGGTTCTTCCAGGCCCCGGTGGTCCACTCCTCCTGGGCCTTCCCCATGCTGCCGCCGCTGCCGCGGTACAGGTTGTGGACCTGTACAAAGTCAGAGAAGACGGCGTATGAAAGTCACAAACCACATAAACCGTCGGTTCTGTGTGTTGTAGAGTTTGTTATTGGTCACACTCTTAGTCCAGGGGTGGCCAACCAGTCAGAAGGGTTACGAAAAAAGAGGATCTGCAGCACTGACATTTTGAAGAACAGGCTTCTGAACGATCTGTTCACGATTCAGAGCTAAGGGTTACAGTACCACTGACCTTGATAACAGCCTCCAGAAAGTTAGAAATACGAAGCGACACGACTTGTTGGCACCTAAAAGTCCCTCTCATGCTTTTAATATTGTTTGTGCTACACCCTTCTCTCCTGTTTCCCAGGAAATCAAAAAGTGTGTCTTGAAACATTGGCACATCTTGTGTAGTGACCCCCAAGTAGGCCATATGTCTACACTAAGCATCCCATTTTTGCTGATAAACGAGCCAGGAACTTAAGGGACATGTTAGTCAGTCTATAGATATTCAGTATATAGGGTCAGGGTTCGAGTTAGCATAGTCTGTACTAGCGATGAAGCAAATAGGGTGACACTTTGTTGAACACCTATGCTTTTTGTCACCTGATACTATAGTTGAGTTATCAACACTGGACTATGCAAATAAAATGTTACCAAGCCACAAAGTCTTTTGAACAAAACAAAACGCCCCCCGTTTCTTCTGTGCAATACAACTGGTTTGGTATGTTTCAGTTATCAGACTTTAGAGAAGTATACATCTTCACGGCACCTTTGTGAGGGAGATGAAGGAGAGCACGGCCACAGCAGTAAACATGATGGTGGGAATCAGCATGACCACAGCTGAGCCGATGTTGGTGCTGAAGAAGGTGATGGTAGCCAGCCAGCCGCTGATAGGAAGAAACAAAGAGATTAGAAGTAGGTTAGTGTGCAAAATCCCAAACTGGGAGCTGGTATTCAGGACTCAATTTCCTAAAATCCATCACTTCTTCTTCTCTTCTTCTTTAGTGTTTCATGGCGGTTGGCATCCATATGTTGCATTACCGCCACCTACTGTATTGTAACAGCTTTACAACCTAAACCACTATAAGAGTCAATTGGATTAGTGCCCACCCCAAATTGCTCCCATCCTCCCAGTAGTCCATTCTGTGACCCAGCATCCAACGCCATCTTAATTCTCTCAGATTTCCCCTCCATCTCCAGAGCACAATTAATCACAAAAGCCATGAACGCCAAAAAGGCTTTTTTTGTCCACACTTATGTTTTGTCCAGTTCTACTCCTCTCCGGTTCCTTTTCGAATGAATGAATGAATGAAGTATTTATTTGTCCGTTAGGAAAATTGTTCTGTACATCATCGTCTGTGGTAAAAAGCAAGAACAAAAACATCAACAACAAGACAACAAGCATTGGCGACACCACTATCACATCACAAGACAGAAAACATGAGCGGAGTAGGAGGTTGGGGGTATCAGAGCCTGTTAATTAGTCCAATAGATGTAGGGACGAATGTTTTGTTTGTCCTTGTTGTTCTGTGGAGTGGGGTTCGAAACCTACGTGCTGAAGGGAGTAGTTCATATTGGCTGTTGAGTGGGTGAGTAATGTCTGCTATAATCCGGTTGGCTTTTTGTATTGCACGTGATTTGAGGAGTGATGTAATGTCTCCACTTCCCTCTCTACCTTTCTATCCATACGTTTGACAGCCTCAGCATAAGATACTCCTTTCTCCTTTCTTACATTGATCACTTTCCCTTCCCTAATCCCTTTAGGACACCTGTGCTGATCCTACATGATGACTCCCCTCGCAGTCCAAATCCAGGATCAGATGGTACATTGAGATTCAGTCTCTCCTAGAACACAGTGTATAGGAGAATGTTATGGTATTAAATATACTTTCATAAGACATCTTCCTGGACTCCTGGCTTCAATTCATTTGGTTTAGATAGGCTGTTATAATTATCACATTAAGCGGATGAAGAGTGGAAATTCCATTCTCTAACAATAACGTACTCCAGTTTCCGGTTTATAATTCGGGGTCTGCAGCTGAGTATAACAAAGGAAATGGCAAGCTGCAACAATAGGTCACGTTAAACCGGACCTTGTACCCACAATTATTTTTTACAGCGGGGCATTCAAAAATAAGGTGGATAGGTCAGATGTTTGTGCTCTGAGCTCTTACCACACTCCCCAACCTGGGATGCCAACTGTCTGGATAATACTGATCACAACCTGGGCCATGAAGACGAAGAAGAAAGCCATAAAGTTGAAAGAGCTGTCAGTCCTGGGGGAAGGAAAAGGAAAGCCCACTCAGTATTAACAGACATGATCTGATTCAGCAGAAACAAATGCAGTGTATGCACAGAGCATACAGTAAGCCACTCACTTGAAGGCCTTGTAGATGGGCCTGAACCAGCACACATAGGAGCAGGGTGTGAAGAGGATGAGCCACAGGATGGCCATGCCAAAGTTGGTGGCTCCGCCCCCGCCACACATCCAGGCCAGACAGCCAATTAGATTAACCGCCAATGTGGCACTATTCACTGTGAACATCACAGAGAGGGAGCAGGGATGACAAACATTGAGGCGAGCAAAACCGGAAGACTGAACACGAACCTCTCCAGCTAAATCTAAAATGGCAGCATTTTCCAAAATTTAATATGAAACGATCACTATTAATCTCAATAGCTAATCTAGAACTAAAATACATTCTAGACTAAAAATACAATAATTAATTGTAGATTAGATCTCAAATCTATTTAGCACACGCAACATACATTGTCTACTCTACAGAAACAAAACTTGGATAAGCAATTTTCTTCTGTTTCTCTTTTTTTAAATAAGACTTACATTTAAGTTTTCACTGGCAGAACCTACGTGATGATGAAAAAGACACCATACTCGTGAATCTTACAGTAACACTTCTGTCATATACTGTTATCACATAGTTCAGGAAAAGAGCAATAGTATGGTCATTAATATGGTCAAAATTCAAATAAATTGCCCACCCCCTAATTCTATTATAAAAGTAGCCTTTCACTCTGAAGTTTGTGTTAAGTGACATTTCGGTGCTCAAAACAAAGAGCAAATGACTGTTGTTAGACCAATTTAGACACAAATATTGCAAAAAATACACACAGGAAGAGATACACCAGGAGGGGGAGGGGGGGGGGGGATACATGCATTTGTCTGGCTTGGTGCCAGGATCTGACACAGTAAACCTTGCCATACCGGACTGTCTTGTGTTTGACCAGCATATTTTGGGTAAAACAAAGCGACAACCACATGACACAACAGAAGCAGCGGAGTGAACAGTTTATGTCACGATGCAAGAAGCAATATGAATGCTGCAAAAACTGAAGTTGTTGTAGCCCTCTGCAAAGCAATATTGAAAACTGACTGTATTGCAAACAGCCGACACCTACAGCCTGTGCTGCAGACGCTGCCTCCTCTCCAAACATCACACTCACAGATCCACAAGTAATAGATCCTCTTGCACATGGTGCGATGATGGTCTGGGATCTCGTTGAAGTCCTGGTAGAAACACGGCTTCAGACGGATGAATCGAGGCAGGGGGGGGAAGTTGTTTTCTAGGATACAAAAACACACAGTTCCACATGGCTCAGAAGAAACTAATAACAAACCTAATTCGTTTTTTTTTTTTTTTTTTAATCAAGAAGTCAAGACAGAATGAAGATGCTAATGACTGAGCTTTATAGTGGCCTTGATTTGACATCAACAGCCAATTTTGCCCATATTCTTCACAATCAAATGCACCTTGTTGGTTAATTGGAAACGGGACCAGGCCTATATTTTTTTGGCTAGATAGCTTACCTGCCATGGTGACCACTCAGTTTGTTCCTCCACTTCTGCAAATAGAACCACAGAGCCCAATCTCAACTGCTTTGAAGATGAAACTGCAAAGAGTAGAGCTTGTATCAGTGTCTGTCAGTTCATGTGCACAATCACCCCAGTCATTCCTTGAAATGATTTCCTAGACCTAGCCAGCTCGCCATAAGCCTCCACTATCGATCAGCAGCACATACACACACAATACACTGTCCTTAATTGCAATAAAAGGGGCTTTTATCCCCAACGCCTTTAACTGGAAGCGGCACCCAGCCCTATACAGAAGCCTACACATCAACCTAAATGTAGCATCCCTTAATAGAAAAGCAGCAGTCATTACAGTGACGGGGCACGGGGGGAGAAAATGTTTTGTCACATCATTCTTCACCATGTATCCAGGCAGCAGCTGTGTAGGAAACACTGTGGCCTTGTTGCTGCGACCAAGAGCAGATTCCTCGAATATTTTCAATAATATAATGAATTTAGTCGGCCTGTATACCGTTCATTAGCCTGCTGCCATACTATCCTCAACGGATCTAACGTTAGCGGTTTGTAAACCACACATTAAGCATGAGGCTAGAAGAAGGGGTGGAGGAGAGCATGATGAAGGGCCCAGTAAAAATGAAGCAATCAGGAGATCTCCATAAGAAGACCCGACGAGAGACGGATCGCGGTTGTTTTTATTTCTTTGTGATCAAAACGCTGCTTGTTGTGTGTGTTATGTTCGCGCGGATGGCCGTGATGCTGCAAATAGGAGCCAGCAGCACATCGTGATCGCTGTCAATGGAGAAGCGTCCTTCAGCCTACGACACACGGTGGTGATGCTGCTTCATCTCAGCAGCGGGTCAAGCCCCTCGCTAATATTTTTTAACGAGGTACCCCCGCTTCGAAGCCAATCCGATTTCTTCTTTTGCAATTAATCGTCTCGTTCAGCTGAATAGAATAGGAATGAATGAAATGAATTGCAATGGTTTAAACGCCTTACCTCCTTAAACCCGAGGATGCTCCTAGATGTCCTCTGTTCGTTTGAATTGCATTCTATGAACTAATCCGCGTTAAGTACATTTGTGAAAACAAACCACATCAATCGTCAATCTGACATAGGACAAATCTGTATTCCTGCACCGAGAGGGTTTGGGAGTAAAGACAGTCACGTGACGTCAGGTTCTTTACGCACATACCTCCGCTGGTTTTACCCGCCTGGGGAGGACTGGGATTTGTTGCTGGCCTAAACCGACCAACTAAACTCCGCCCCTTCCTGCCCGCCTGACGCTCTCCACAGTGCTGAAAAGTCACGGCAACCTCCTTGACACACAACCCCCAGCATTTTTATTTGATAGCTTATGATGACTATGATGATGATGATTATGAGACACAGAAATACCATAAAATAGATTAAAATCACTAAAAATGCCCATTGAGTGCCACATACACACTAACCCCTGTAGGATTATTATGGGAATATTATAGATAGAATAGGAGATCATAGAATGTATGTAAAATAAGGACATTATCAGGTATTACAGTATGATTAAATCTCTTCATTATCAGGTATTACAGTATGGGTCTCTTACAGTATGATACTGTAACGGCACAGCAGGGCTGCGGGAAGGGGGGTGCTGCAGGTGCTGCAGCACCCTCTGCTGTTTTGTATTGGAATTGCAGTCTCAATAAAAAAAATATATATATAATTAACTGTGTTTTATATGTTTTATACTGCGATATTTAGGGTTTATGAGAAAAGCAAAGAGGGCGGAGATGTTGTTTTTGATGTTTGGTTTATATTATAATAATAAGATAATAAAATATAATAATAAGCTCAGTGTTTCTGCCTGTGTTGCTGCCTGTTGTAGTGTAAAACGACCTAAAGGGAGAGAAGGTGGTGACATGAAAGTGAGTGAGTAAAGGAGAAAATACTATACACAACAGTATAATCCTAAAGTTAATTTAAAATGAGATCTTCCTCTAAATATGGCTAAAAAACATCCAAACGTCCAAATAACATCAATTTTCCCCCCGGCGTCCCTTCCTTGCAGCACCCCCTACTTAAAGTGACTCCCAGCGGCCCTGCGGCACAGGCGAGGCTGGGTTCGAACCCGAGGTCTCCAACTTACAAGCCCAAGACGTTAACCATCCGACCAAAGGGACAATCCCCTTGGCCAAGGACCAACGTGCTCACTTTATCCACCCAGGCCCCGGATCGCTACACTACCTCCACCTGTGGGAAGCGCAGCCCCTGCCGCCCAGGGACTACGCCTCTGATGACTGCGCGGCCATCCCAACATCCCACTTCTGACACCAATGTAACGGCACAGGCGAGGCTGGTTTCGAACCCGAGGTCTCCAACTTGGCATGCCCACCGCCGCCATATTGTTGACATAGCGCTGCAGCTTTAAGTGACAACCTATGTGAGAGCAGCGTTTATAGGAAGCTAGCCGCCGTTAGCGTTACCTGTATCGTTCCAATTGTGTTCGGATGGTGACCTGCGTTACACGTGTCTGTAGTAATGACAGCAATAAAGTCCCCGTGGTTTGTTTCTATCTCTACCGTCCACAGACATGAAGGGAGCGAGACGGAGTATACGTCAGCACACAGGAGAGGTGTGGATAGTTGGGAGAGAGACAGGTGAAACTTTCTGACAGCTCCTCACAGCAAAGTCTGTTCACCTCGTTTTTTCTTTTGTTTATTATTACAGGCATTAACGGTAGCATACAAACAACAACTCTGGGGTTTTTATTGCTGTCATCACTATCGCTATTTTGTAATGGAACAGAAATGACAATAAGGCCGTTACTATAGTTGTCAGCTGCAGGACGGTATGTCAACAATATGGCGCTGTCCGGGGTTAGCGAATAAGGTCTATAGTCTACTGTAAATATTGTGTTGCGTGCTATTTATCGCATGCTTCGCGTGCTCGCGCAGCTCGTGAGCAATTGTGTGCCACCACACAGAACCACCACCGGTTGCCTTATTATAATAGTGAGATTATTCATTAGGGAGGATCAGGGTGAATTGATTTGTTGCTGGTTTAAACCAGTGGTTCTCAAAGCCGGGGTCCTTGAGGGGGTTCCAGGGGGTCCCCAGCAAAAAGGGTAATCATTTATTTTCACTAGAATTCCAACAGAATGTTTGACTATTTTGGTCATGGGCTTCATACACTTTCTGTAATCAAACATCTAAAAGTGTGATGACCCTCCCACTCTCCTGGCCCTGTCAGTAGCCTGATGATGTTGTTGTTTTAACTTTTACTTTGGGATGACTCCTCATATGTTGAAACTGACATTTCTGACAATCTTCCAATTTTCCAGCTAACATTGTCTATTGTAAAGTGTCAGGAAGGGTCTGTCAAAAATGAGAAATACAGAATATTCAACAAAAAAACACTGTACTCTTTAAAACGTTGATTGATGGTATTTCATGGGATGCTGTTTATAAACAAACATGCAAGAGAGCATCTGGAAACAGCTATAAGGTTTACTCCTGGTCTCTCAAAATCTTCTGATCAAAAGTAAACTATACAAATCTTTGTTTATCAAATCAAACAGCTTTTAATTCAAACACGCTGGCTGCACCAAGGTAAATACAGCATTGTTGTCTCTATGATATAAGGATATGAGCCACTGCATGTCAGAAAATAAGCCATTTACAGGATGTAAATACACGCATTACACATGCCCCTATTTCTTCTGTTGCAGGCCGCTGCTCGGCGTGTTATAGCGTTGTAGTGCCTCGATTAAAAAAGATCAGGGTGAGTTCAAAATAATAATTAAAGCTGAACATAAGGTCCAGTAAACCAGGCGACCTCATGCAACTCAAGTCCATTCGAGGGAACTACATCTTTCAACAGCCCAAGTTTGGCACTGATGACATCACTGGTAACATCATCATTGATGACATCACTGATGTCATCACCGTTTTTTTTTTTTTTTTTTTTCCAGCTAGTATCAGCTGTCTTTATTGTAAATACATGGGAGTTACAGAATGCTCTTTTTTTAATGTTCCACAACATCGCTGGGTTGTGAATGCAGCCCTGTATGTACAGGCTGGGTGACAGAATGTAATGCACTGTTTTGTCTCAACATTCCCACACACTGCTGGCTGTTGATTGCAGCCCAGCATGTATAATAGGCTGAATGTTACACAATGTTAAGCAGTTTATTTGTTTATCTTTTAACATCTCCACACACTGCTGGCCGTTGAACGCAGCCCCAGGCCAGCCGCTCAATGGACCCTTTTCACGGGGGCCACCCCGCCTCGAAAAGGCAGAATTAAACACAGGTGCGAGCAAAACACCAATGAGGGCCCCCAAACTCCAACCAACCCTGCCCCCCCCCGACACAAAATGGCCCCCGTGAGAAGGGCCCACCGGTTGCATTTAAGATATATGTCAAGACTGACTGTTACACAACGCCTATGCAGAACATTCCCGGGCGGGGAAGGCAGCCCCAGGGTGTAGCAGGAAGTTGTAGTCGGTCAGACAGGAAGTCCGCCTAGTCGTCCAGGAAGAAGTAGTTGCCGCTCTTCTTCTGTTCTGTGTCCTTGATGGAGTTGTGTTTGTTGATGCGCGGTCTGAAGTTGTTGGGGTCCCGTCTGAACGTGATTTCCAGCAGAGAGAGAAACCTGTTCATCCCTGCTAACAGACTCTGAGGAGTGTTAGCGGCGGTCTTGGTGGAGGGCGTGCCGTCGAACACGATGACTCTGTCGGCCAGGTAGGTGGCCATGATGAAGTCGTGCTCCACCACAAACGCTGTCTTCTTAGCATGGAGGATGTACCTCTTGATGACCCTGGCAGCCATCAGACGCTGTTCAGAGTCCAGGTAGGCTGAAGGCTCGTCGATCAGATAAACGTCAGCTGGTTTCCCCAAACACAGAGTCAGAGCTACCCTCTGCAACTCTCCACCAGACAGGTTCTGCACGTCCTGGTCGATGATGCTCTCTATCTGCATGGGCTTCATGACGTCGGTGATGAACTGAGGGTGTGTGTAGGCGTCCCGGATCTTCTCATGCAGCAGAGCCCTGACACTGCCCTTGAACTTGGGGCTGATGGTCTGAGGCTTGTAGCTGACGTTCAGGATGGGAATGTCACCTCCTCCATCAGGTTTGAGTCCTCCAGCCAGCATTCTGATGAAGGTTGTCTTCCCTGTGCCGTTCTCTCCCAGCATGACCATGATCTCAGAGTCGGTGAACTCTCCCTCTCTGATGTCCAGGGTGAAGTCTCCCAACGTCTTCTTCATGTCTGGATATTGGTAGTGCCTGAGCCTCTTCACCTCCTCCTCATTGGCCGTCTCTGCCACCTTGAACACTAGTGAGGTTTCTCTAAACCTCAGGTTCTCTGTGGGAACGTAGCCATCCAGGAAGATGTTGATACCTTCCCGCACGCTGAAGGGCATGGTGACGACTCCGTAGGCGCTGGGCACGCCGTACAGACAGCAGATGAAGTCTGACAGGTAGTCCAGCACACTGAGGTCATGCTCCACCACGATGATGTACCTGTCTGGTGTGATGAGGGAGCGGATGGTGATGGCAGCCTTCAGCCTCTGCTTCACATCCAGGTAACTGGATGGCTCGTCAAACATGAAAATGTCAGCCCTCTGGATGCAGACCACGGCGCAGGCGAACCTCTGCAGCTCTCCTCCTGACAGGTCCTCCACATTCCTCTCCCTCAGGTGGGTCAGATCTAGCTGTTTACAGACCAGGGTCTGTGAGTCTGTGTCATCCTTCCTGCTTAGGATGGCCCCTACTGACCCCTTGACGGTCTTGGGGATCTGGTCGACGTACTGCGGCTTGACGATGGCCCGCAGGTCGTCCTCCAGGATCTTAGTGAAGTAGTTCTGCAGCTCCGAGCCTCGGAAGTAGGTCAGGATCTCCTGCCAGTCTGGAGGGTTATCATACTTGCCCAGGTTGGGCTTCTGTTTGCCGGCCAGGATCTTCAGAGCCGTGGACTTCCCGATACCGTTGGTACCGACCAGACCCAGGACCTCACCCGGCCGGGGAATGGGCAGCCGGTGCAGTTTGAAGGAGTTGGCACAGTATCTGTGGGTCGTCTCCTTCTCCAGGTTGCTGGGCAGGTTGACGATGGACAACGCCCCGAACGGACATTTCTTGATGCAGATGCCACAGCCTATACAGAGAGATTCTGAGATCCACACTATCTTAATCTGTGGGGTCACCTCGATACACAGCTTGCCCATGCGGACGACCGGGCAGCTCTTCTTACACTCCTGACGGCATTTCTTGGGTTTGCAGTTGTCGTGGTTGACGATGGCTATCCTGGTGTTTTTATCGGCCATGATGGAACGGGAGGAGGGGGGCTAGGAGCGCTCGCTGGCTCCTGTGGGCCTGGTGGAATGAGGACAGGTGGAACGCGGTTAATATAAGCTGTTAATTCAGAATCAAACTCCAGTTTTCCAGCAAAGTGTTCTTCTTGGACGCCGGCTGGAAAGATGGCAGGACGCACGCCATGTCATCACCGTTTCAACAGCCCAAGTTTGGTACTGATGACATCACTGATGACATCATCACTGATGACATCATCACCGTTATCCATTCCTGACTGACTGCCAAAACACTGTCTCTTGACCACACGCTGTGCAGGCTGCGCACGTGGTAAAAACCAGAATCCAATGAGTGCACCGGGCCCAGGTGCACCCAATCACCCTAACGATCCCAACACCAGGCTCCTGCAAGACCCCGGTCTAGACAGGGGTCTTGCAGGAGCCTGGTTTTGGGGAGGATAGTGGGAGGGTCGTTACAAAAGCTAAAATCTTATCAGATGGGGGACCCGGGGACAAAATCTTATCAAATGGTGGTTTGTGGTCTTTGTGTCACTTTAGGGGTACTTGATGTGAAACAGTTTTAGAAGCACTGGTTTAAACCACCCTAAAAGAAAACAGCTAGCCTACATTTTCTTGAACTCCATCTGTAGAAAAGGGTCCATAATGGCCCACCATCAGGCCTGTTCTTGGGGCAATTGACGCCCACGAACCAAGGCTCCAACGACGTAATGATGATGACACCGCCGTGACATCATCAAGGATGATGTCAGAGTTCACCTGTGAGGTCATCAGCGATGTCAGACGGTCTAGGCTGACTGTGATGGCAGACGGGACTTTATGAGGTCAACGATGATGTCATACCTCCCCGGACGTTGTGACATCACCAACGATGTCATACACCAAATGTGGGGGGGTATATAACAAGGTGTTCGGTTATGGTATTGTATTCTTGGTCCTATGTTTCCCTTCCTGTATACGACGTATACTGCTTCTGCCTGATACTCAATAAAGATAGCCTGAAAAGACATCTCTGTGGTTCTAACCGATCACTGCCCGTGAGCCCTCACCTACGATCCAGCACACTTCACCCAAGGCAAGCACATAAACTTCCTTACACCATCCGTGTCTGCCTCACTGATGCTGTCCGTGGTGCTGAAAAGGCTGGGCTTCCTCTTTTACTGCCAAAAATATATACATATCCAGAACAAGTCAGTTCATTAAATTCAGGGTGGGGCAAGATGCCCACTTTAACAGTCTCCATTTACTGTCATTATTAAAAATACAATATTTGGATGTCAATAACATACACATTAGACGCATGCTTAAGTCAACACTTAATTAAGAGGACATTTAGAGGACAATTGAATCAGAACAGTCTACAACGTTGTTACTGTGATACATAAATACAATCTATTTTCTATCGGCTACACTTGACATTGTGCATTGTCTCCTGTTCTCTGCGACAGCACTTGAAGGCAGCGCAGTAGCTACCCGGCGGAGCTAGCCATAGCAGGACCTAGCGTTAGCTGGCTCTTCCTTCCTTCCTTCCTTCCTTCAATGCTATGACTCGAGCAAAGACATAAGGTATGCAACATGTAAATGTAAAATAGGTTCAAAGTACTTCAGGCTCCCACAGCAGACAACGCTGCCTTTGTCATCGCAGTCGAAGATAACTTAATGTTAGCAGCGGCTATAACTTCACTTGTTGTAGTTAGCGTTAGCTAGTTAGCTCAACAGGTTAGCTAGGTAAACATAACAGGTAACGCTACCTCACAAATACAAGGATTTCGCAATAGCTTCTACAAAATTGTCAGCAGTTTCCACGCAGGCAAATTAATTGTATTGGCTTTTCGAAGGGGGAGTGTCACTTTTTATTTTTTCTTTGCGTTGAACATGTTTTGTTGTGTAGCTTGCTTAGTTAAGTAGCTAGCTAACTGTTAGCTAAATGGGCAGATTAGCCTCTTTGGATGAGCTAAGCTAACTTTAACTGTTGGGTCCCCTTTAAATTGCTATGCTAAGTTGTTGTATGTTTGTGACAGACGTCTTTGAGTCACGTGAATCCATTCAGTTGTAGCTCTCGTACCTTGTAATCTGGTAATTATTTGGTGTTCTGTAAACAAGTATTCTTTTGTCTGTGCACTGCTCACCACTGTGTTATCTTATCACATTTGTTTTCAGTGTTGGGAATGCAGCCACCTCTTCCACCTGACGCGGTCAGAGAGCTGGTGTGCTCCTGTCTACACAGGGATCCAGTAGCTGCTGATCTGCGCTGCAGCCTGTTTGTGGCAGCTGCACAGAGCTACAAGAGGGACTCTTTGCTGAGACCCTTCCCACCGAGATACATAAGTAGTGAGAATAAGGATTTTGAGGAGATGGTGAGATATTGTTTTTAACTACCACTTGACATCTTAGTTTCTGTGGGCATGGCCAAAATCTAGAATATCTGAACATCTCCAAGCGCAAGACAGGAATTTGTCATGGTGACATTAGTGGAGAAACGTGCACTTATGTACAAGAACAGCATGTGTTGATTTGGCATTGTGATGAAAAATGTCTGTTTTGTTCTCTAGTTGACAGATGTGAGCTCCTTGCCTGGAGTGAGAGAGTTGGTGAGGCTGAGACCTGGGGAGGGAGAACATCATCTGGCTCTTACACATTGGGTTCTTTCTTCTAAAAGCTTTGCTGTGAAGACGCTGCAGAAAGAGGAGGTAGATTACTGCGTCAGTAACAGGGATGGGCAAGACTACTTGAGTACTTGTGTTCATAACGTTACTATTCGAATAATGTTTCTACCGTTCGGGTACTCGCACTTGAACAACGCAAGGGGATATCCCCGGTGCAAACGAGGCAGACGCACGCTTTTCCTTAACACCCAGGCCTGATAAAACTCATTCAAACCTTTGCACTAGTTTACTAGTTGAGTTCACTGACGTTTCCCATAATGTTAACAACAACAAACATGGGGGGCAGGGGGATATATTTTTGGCAGACCAGACACTTTTTATCAGCTAACGTTAATCGATTTTTTTTTTGCAGTTACTGTAACAGTGATCATAAAGCAGTATGGATTATACCGAAATGTATTGGAAATGTTTTGTAAGCCTTTGCTTGTTCCACAACACTATAGAGCTCAACAGTCAGGTGACGTCGCAACCCTGGAAGATAATTCCCTATTCATTTTCTCCATAGACATTTCGAAAACACGACCGTAACTGACCGAGGCTAGCGGCTGCTAAGCTAACGTCAGATTTATGTTTCCATGTGTACGTCCGCTTATTTCTCCTCACAAAAAGTGCTCCAGGCAGTGCTTTTTCCATGCAAAAATGCTATTTGTGAACAGCCCCTACACAGCAGGTTACCCCTGCTCTATCTTTCTCATAGTAATAGATATTCTTACAGGCATATAGCCTACAAAATTAACTGTTTACTGTAGCCAAACATAGGCTCCGCTTTTGTGTTTCCACACGGACCCCCGTTTTTCTTCTTTTTCTTTTTTGCGAGTACCCAGTTACTCGTTCATAATGGAAGGAGAGTTTTCAAATATTGAAATTACTTAAAATGCCTAACCCTAGTAATTAAACAATTAACCCAGTCTCTTTTACCATTTACTGTTTTGTTTACACTTGTTTCTCTGCTTTCTTTTTTATTATTATTTTTCACACATAACAAACACTACAACATTATGCTCTGGTTTCTTCCAGTATGCCAAACTTTGTAACCTGACAGAAAATGAAGGGATTTCTACACCTGTCCCAGACTTCTTGTTTGAGCTGGAGTATTGTGACCAGATGAATGCCAGGTTTGAGAAAATGCGGGCGGGCAGAGACCTCTTCTACGCTTTCCATGGGAGCCGCCTGGAGAACTTTCACTCTATCATTCACAATGGGTTACACTGTCACCTCAACAAGGTTGGTGCAGTCATCCCAGCTTCATCTGTAATAACAATAGGACAATAGGCATTTTATTTTATTTTTATGAGGGAATTTCTTCAAATTTGGCTCAAACATCCACTTGGACTTGGATGAACTGATTCGATTTTTGTGGTCAAAGGTCAAACTTCAAGGTCACTGTGACCTCACGACCGCCCGTTCCATGCTCGTTAGCACAATATCTCAGGAACGTCTTGTGGGAATTTTTTCAATGTGGCTCAACCATCCACTTGGACTCAAGGATGAACTGATTTGAGTGTGGTGGTCAAAGTTCAAGGTCACTGTGACCTCACATCCATCTGTTGCATCAAGGAAGGGGGGCGAGGCTAGGTAAAAGGCGCCATAGCTAGAGATAGGAAGGTTGTAGTAGTCTGGGGCCAAAAGCGTTGCAGCACAGTCTTCTGGTGGAAACGGCCTGTGTGTTTGTCTAGTTTAAAGTTGAGCTGAACCCAAAAATGACTTTTCTTTTCTTTTAGTTCAAATACCTGGGTATGCAGTGCACCTATTTAATAATGTATGCAAAACAAATCACAAAAATCGAATTTATTAAGTTTTTCACACTTTTTCACATCAAAAGTTCATTTTTCAAGATTTCATTGATAACAGTAATTTACAGTTTGCTGACGTCACCTAGTACTATCAAATTTCTACCCTATTTCAACCAGACATGCAGCTGTCAATCAAATCTTCATTTCAGGATCATTTTCTCTTCCAAATGAAGGGGAAAATGGCGCCTAGTGCCTGTCATCTGGCAGAGTTTCTAGCCCATAAACTAACTACTAACCTGAGCAATTATGCAAACTAAATCAATGCAAAGAAATTTAACTAGCTCGTTAAAACACGCATTCCAGGAATATTATTTACATTTATAACGATAATGACGCGCGCCTCCGATCCTGACAGCCTCCCTGGCTGTCAGGGGTCGTCTCTCGGAGATTCCAGGCGGGCGGGGAGCACCCATGCATCAGATTGTCCGCTCGTTCCGCACGAAGCCGGTGGCTGCCTGGTACTCCGCGGATCCCACTCGCGTAACACGACAACACGCTGAATCCCACCCGAATTTGGGGGTGGAACACGCCAGGATTGGCCAATGCCAAAGCCAGTCCTCAGAATTGTCAAATCAAATCATCGACACGTATATGGTCCGCCTCTCAATTTGTTTTCAGTCTGAAACGGACTCAGATGCACGTGACGAACGGGTTCACCTCGACTTTAACATTACTTTTTAAGTTTGTTTGGCGGCCTTTATTATAATACTTTGGAAAGGATTCAAACTCAGGACGTCGCTGTTACATGATATGTGCAGGGGTTAAAGTTCTCAGTCGCTATGAAGGATTTTAGTCAATTGGGAGTCAGATATGAAATGTGAAAAGTCCAAAAATTAAAGCCCCTATGTATATTATTTTATTTCAATTTGTGTATTGTACTGCGTTTGAATGAAAGCGTTTATTTTGAAAAATTCTGTTTGACTTTATCAAAACAACAACAACAACATATATTATTGTGATTTATTATAGCCACTAATTTGCAATTGTCTATGTTGGAACCTATAACATACTGACTCAACTTGAAACACAATTCATGCATCATTACTGGGTGTTTGGGAACTTTAGAGTGAAATGAATGTGATATGTACACACTGTCCACCTTTTTGTTTTACATGAAAACCTATGGGAAGCGACCACACACTGGGGAAAAACTGACACTTATATAGTATATAGGCCTGGCCCTAGGTTATAGGCCTGGAAAACTTTTCAGCCACCAGTACACCAATAATAAGGCTTTTGCATACATTGTGAAAATATTGAAATAGTCACTTGTAGACTTGTATTACTACAATACAGTACTATGTACTGTGATCTCATACAGATGTGTACTGTTAAAGTGCACCGTGAGACTGTCCAGGAATGAGTCTAATCCAATTATTTCTGCAATGATTCAGGACTGTAGAGTAGAGTAGAAAAGTGTATTTATGTGTCACTCCTCAATACAACAACAGCATAAAAACAATTCGGTACGTACAACAAGTATTGCGGACCACTCACAAGGAGTTTTGAGACACAGAGTTTAAAAATACAAAAAAGAAAAACACACAGTAGTGTACAATAAATCACATCAGATAAAATAAAAAGAAAGAAAAAGTAACAGCATACAGTGATCAGCTAATTAGATGCATGTCACTCGCCCCCCCCTCCCCCCCACGCACGCACACACGCACACAAACGCGCACAGTCATCATACACAGAAGGATAACAAAAAGAAGAGGGAATAAAATAAAATCATGACCAGAATGAAAAAAGGAATATGTCGATATTCCATTTAGTCAATGGGTCTTATCTTTTGCATGGTGCTTGTAGACTTCGGTGTTTGGAGAGGGGACCTACCTTACCAGCGACCTCAGCATGGCTGTCTTGTACAGCCCCCACAGCAGCGGCTGGCGGGAAAGTCTCCTGGGTCCGCTGCTAAGCTGTGTTGCCCTGTGTGAAGTCATTGATCACCCAGATGTTAAGTGCCAGGTGAAGAAAAAAGGTATGTTCACTGCAACATAGTGAGAAAAAAATGTGAATCCCATAACACTGATATGATTGGCTATACCCTTTGAAACCACACACTAATTTCCTGAACTTATTTCAGACTCTGAAATCATCGACCGTAAGCGCTCAAGGGCAAAGAATAGTGAAGGAGGGGAAGTACCACAGAAGTACTTTATCGTCACCAACAATCAGCTGGTGCGAGTCAAGTACCTGCTTGTGTACTCTCAGAGAAGGCACCTGTCGAGGTAAGGAACACCTGGGTTGCTGCACAAATCACAGATGTATAAACGATGCGCACACGAAATGTATGTATACACCACTTTTCAGTTCAAAATTGGACTTCATAAAAAAGAATATGCCGATAAAATGCGTGTGCCTTCACGCTTCACAGACAGACCTTTAGGAGTCAGTTGGGCTGAGTGTAATGTGGAGAAATGGGAGAAATTTTATTTGAGGAGTAGAGCTGCAATGATTAATCGATCATTAGATCGACAGAAAATTAATCGGCAACTATTTTTTATAATCGACTAATCGTTTAGACACATTTTTAAGATAAAAAATACTAAAATTATCTGGTTCTAGGTTCTTAAATGTGAATCTTTTCTTCTATGACAGTAAAATGATTATCTTTGGATTGTGGACTGTTGGCCAAGACAACAGGTCAAGAATTTTGAGGACGTGATCTTAGGCTGACTGCTATGTCATTATCCGTTGTCCCGTTTTATTCATTTTTTTTTACCCGGTCATGGGTTATGGTTTCCACCTCCAGAGTAAATGTAAATGGTCTGCATTTATATAGCGCTTTTATCCAAAGCGCTTTACAATGTGCCTACATTCACCCATTCACACACCAATGGCTGCAAGCTACCACGCAGGGTGCTGGCGCAGCCATCGGGAGCAATTTGGAGTTCAGCATCTTGCCCAAGGACACTTCGACATGTGGAGCAGAGGAGCCGGGAAATTCGGGAATTGAACCACCAATTTATCCAAAGTGATTAGTGGTCAACCCGCTCTACCTCCTGAGCCACAGCCGCCCCCAGTCTACAGCCTGCATCCCCCTCCCCCCCAATCAATTAATTCTGCTTCATCAATAATAGCTGAACATTATTGCCTACATCTTCACAAGATAAACCTTCACTATTATAAATATTACATACAACTTCAGACAAACATCAATGATAACACTGTAGCATCGATGTGTACAAGCCGAGAATATCATAGTATTCCCATGATGTCACAAGGCCTTTTCCTACCAATATGGCGCTACAATACACACAGCCCATTGGCTGTAAGTGTCACTTGATTGTTAACACCTGTTAATTGATCACAATCACCTGTTGTTTTCCTACCAAAATGGCAGTGTGGTGATGTAACAGAATACTATCAATAGACTGCTGGAGATAATAAATAGTATTTATCATTCAATTACACTGGCTCCCTATCCCCCAACGAATCAAATTTAAAGTCCTACTGCTAACATTTAAAGCTCTCCATAATCTATCCCCCACTTACCTCACAGACCTCCTTCAGCCCTACACTCCCGCCCGTTCCCTCCGGTCTTCATCAGCAGCTCTATTAGAAATACCCCCCGTCAAGCTCAGCACAATGGGTGCCAGGTCCTTCTCACATGCCGCACCTACACTCTGGAATTCCCTTCCCCCCCATATTCGCACACTAGACTCCATCACAGAATTTAAGACTGCTATAAAGACCCATCTATTTCAACTTTCTTACTCCCTCTAATTCCATTTATTTAACTCTGTCATAACCTCTGTCCGCCAAACTGTTATTATTATGTTTATTGTACTATATTCTAACTGTGTACTTATTGTGTTTTTGTTGTACGGTGACCTTGAGTGTCAGGAAAGGCGCCTTCAAATAAAATGTATTATTATTATTATTATTATTATTATTATTATTTACTATTGCTCTTTAATAAAGCAAAAGTATTTCTTCACTTAGCTTTAATCTTTTCATGACATCTTGTTAAAACTAAGTTGATTTCTGTCATGTTACATGTGGCTTGTAATTAACAAATTTACCACGAGAGGAAGGGGGTTGTGGGCACATTTACCCACAACCACAACCCTGTACCAGTGGTAAATGTGCCCACAACCCCCGACCTCGAGTGGTAAATTTGTTTTCTACAACAGCTACCAAATAATATAAAAAATACACAATTGTAACATCCAATTCATTTATTTATAATCATTACTGGTTTCAGAATACATTTATCCTTCCGCCACAGAATATAGTTCCATACACAAGATCAATGATTGCACTAAACATTTAGTTGCCTTTGAGCCAAAAAACAACTACCGTAAATTCCGGACTATAAGCCGCGGCTTTTCCCCCGTTTTTTGGCCTTTTTTGCCCCCTGCGGCTTATATAACGGTGCGGCTTATCTATGGATTTTTCCAGCAAACGGCCACTCGGGAACCTCCAAAATCTATGGATGTTGGTATGAGGCAGAACGAGAGCAAGACAGACATTATGAGAGCGAGACCCTGATTGGATGATGTTGCAAAAAATGTGCCTCGCGACCTGATTGGAGCACTGTGCCACTACTCTCTCTCAGCCACTACGGTAAAACACCCTCCCTCCCTCCTCCCTCGCTCCGGGGGGAAAAAGGCAGCGATTGAGCCTGAAAGACAGTCTGAATGAAATTGAATGTAACATTCCCAATTCTATGTATTACATTCTAAAAAACTAACAGCAACATTTTGGAAGGCTAAGCCACACAACTAGCTCGTTGTAATCTAACATCATGCTTCAAAAGATGGAGAACTGGCTGTGTTACGACGATGGCGGCGATTGAGCCTGAAAGCCATGTCTGAGACAGTAGCGAGACAGGAACAACAACAGCAGCAGCAGCAAAGGATCATGCACAAACCCGAGACGAAAGGGACTGTCCGTCAGGGCGCGGACGACTGTGTGTCAGCAACTCCCTCCCGACTACCAGGAGAAAATTACAAACTTCGGCGAATTCACACAAAGAAAGATCAAGGAATATTCCATCGGACCGGAGCAGATCATAAATATGGATGAAGTGCCTTTGACGTTCGACCTGCCTCTCACTAGGACTGTTAACAAGAAAGGTGAATCGTCCATCACGTTGAGAACCACAGGTCACGAGAGAACGAATTTCACTTGTGTTCTTGGCTGCACAGCAGCTCCCGCCGATGGTGATTTTTAAGCATCTCACAATGTGTGATTTTGTCTGGGGATTAGTGACCTGACTTTTGTTTTGTTGAAATGTTAATAAATGGGAGCTTCCCCAAACAGCCATCTCTTTCCCGACAATCCCCTCTGTGCACGAAGCCTTACATATGGTAATTAAACATCAAAACACCCGCGGCTTATAGACCGGTGCGGCTTATATAAGAAAAAAATAGTCACCTTTGAAGGTGCGGCTTATAGACCGGTGCGCCTTATAGTCCGGAATTTACGGTAACCTATTCCTTAACGGGATTCACAGTTATTGATACATTGCCTGTAAAAGTACAGTTATTTAAACAGTTATCTAAAGCAGCCCGTTTTGGTGGTGGTGTGTTGATATCTGGTGACGGCAGAGGGCGTTTGTTTGTTTGACAGTCCCAGGTTCGGGGTCTGGGCGCTAGTCCGACCTCCCGCTAGTCCGACCTCCCGCTAGTCCGAACTCGTGACAACTCAAGCTCAGCCAGTTCTCTCACCCCAATTTCACCATGTCGTTCTTTGTTCACTTCACCTTCATCTTCATCTAACCACTGCTCAAAACTCAATCCACCCAGTAAATCAAACGTTACTACGAAATCGGACATTTCCTTGTTAGAGATCGGCCATTTCCTTGTTAAAGATTTGCAGACTGACAGGCTAACAGTGGGCGGAGTCAGCACAGGGAGCGGAGTCAGCATCAGGGAGCGGAGTGATACTGCGGTTGGAGCCGAACTGTAGATTGTTGGCGTATTTACCACTGTTGCTAGCCAGTCAGAATCCAGTATTCACTCATGCTGTTGTAGAACACTGGATTTTTAATATTTATGTAATTCTCCAATACTGTTATCCTGTTTCAGCCTGGAATTAGTCTGATATTCAACATACTAGTGCATCCCCAGTTTTTCCCTATAGTCACCTTTTGATGTTTGATATTTCATATTTGAGGGTAATGTCTTTATAATGTGATGTGTGTGTGTGTAGCCTCAAAACGACAAAGCAATAGGCCTATATCTTATGACTCCCAACATAAGGAATCCACAGTCGCCACCTCTGCTTATTTGAAAGCGTAACTCAGTGGCTGAAACATGTTTCTAATAAGTAAAGAATTGTTTTGCTAGAAAGCGTGCCATCACTGAGCTTTGATTGGCTTTCCTTTTGTAACGAGGCTGTTTTTGCTTGTTTGTCTCATGTTGCTCCAGACATTCCCGCGGCACATCCTGGCTCGTCCGACACCACTTTGCTCTCATGATGAGCCTCTACCTTCTGCTGCTCATAGTTATCGGTGCCTTCAACTCCGCCGCCTTCTTCTCCTTTTGGAACAGACTATTTCGGTGACGGGACAGATGGCCGGCATGCTTGTCCACAGTGCCTTCCTGATCAGAGACAGACTGAAAACCTGGGCAAAGACGATCTTTTATGCACCTTCAATTCAATCCAGTTTTCTCTTGACTATCATTTTTCTGTTTATTTGTCCAAATGCTTATGATTAACACTATGACAAGGTAACACATCTTTCCAAATTGCTATGGGGATCCTCCTATTGTGTTCATGCTTTTAAATGTGTTATCGGACCGTTCTAGGCCAAATGATGTTATGCAACATTTCAGCTGTAATTTGTATGATTTGGTAAACAATCCGTTCTTTCCAACCCAAGGGGGGGGAAGTGCTGTGCATTAAAATAATAATAACAACAATAAGAAGAAGAAGAATTGGACAGCTAGACTATGACAAGGCTTGAGACAGCTGTTTTTTGGTTAAAAATAAATAAATAAAATAATGTTAGATACTCTAAAGGATTGCTGAGGCCATGAAGAATGAGGATTTTACTACATTAACATACTGTACTGACACATTGCTGTCTGCGTCAGATGCAGTCTGCTCATGCAGTGATGAGACTTTTTTTTTATTACTCTATTGTTTATTGTTTTTATGTCATTGACTAAGTGAGGAATTTGTATAAATCAGATATGATTTAGGAGTAACTTTATGAAATTGCGCATAATGCTTAGGAGTCTTTGATGAATGGGAATTATATGAGTTGGGTGTTGTATTTGTGCTTCGATTAATGGGATACTGAATAGATCCTAGGAAGGCCAGTGACAACCTCATTCATAATAGTACTTCAAATGTGCTGTTGTATCTTTATTACCATACAGGGCTAAAGCTGTACATCCTCATCAATGCAACAGGAACTTTAAGATTTCTTACAAATGGTTGGCATACTGTATACTAACACAATAAAAACAGAAAGAATACATTTGATTTTGATTTGAGTTTGATTGAAATGATTTCAAGGGTTCGAATTAGGTACACTCCTTTTGAAAGTGACTTAAAAATTCCCAGATGGGTTGTATATACAGTACTATCATTGGTTGGCTCTGTAAGAGTTTCCAGAATGCAAGATGCTTGTACGGCTCACTTACTAATCACTAAGATTGTAGATTATCTCCATAACATCATGCACTGTGCTCAGCTTGTGCAGAAATGCAGGATAAAGAATAGAGATTAAACATTTAGGAATGACTGGAATGCTGCCAAAGCTGCTTCCTGTTGCTACATCAAAATCAATGACTATTTTAAGGACGCCCCCTTCACCGTAATCTCATGCACTTTTCTATTGTTCCTGGGTTTTGTTTACTTTGTTAACTTTAACATGAGGTGCATCAGACAGGGGCACATTTATTACAGCTGGCACCCTGACAGTCCTTTGTGTTATCCATTGCTTTTATCAGTAGAAAAGTGAGACAGATATATGGGATTGATAACAGAGGCGGTCTGCTTTGGTGGCAGATCCAGTCACCCTGATATGTATGTCCGCAGTGGGAAACACAAATGTAAAAACCAAATGAAATTTGGATCAACTTTGCAAGCCAAGTACTGTCAGACTTAAAAGACACATTCATATATATATACAGTATATAGCACTGGGTTTGGAAGCTGTGAAACAGGAAAGCTGTTTACCTTAAACGAGGATATTTACTGGTGCTTATTGTAGCAAGCTATTAGTATTAATTACAAGTAATTAAATTATGCATTGTCCAAAGCAGGTGAATAGTTTAATTTGTTCAGGCAAAATTGTGTAAAATTCGGACAGCACAGGTACTGTTATTTCTCGTTACTGATCTGTTTGTATTTTCCTCAGTCTGGCAGTTTGTACCTATTCCTTTAGGGAGCTGCACATGTTTCCTTTCTGATGAAAGCCTAGATATTCTTTACCTACAGCACTTAGAATGGCAGTGATGCTGCTGCTGGCAGGTTAGACAAACATTGACGTAGGCCTTTGTTTTAGTGTAAAAACTGCAATTCAGTCTTGCGAAACACCACAGAGGTGTTTTTCCCTGATAAACTATTTCTTCTCCAGAAACGACTCACATTTGAAGGACAGAGAACAAACTGCCCATTGTTGGTAGACTCTTTATTCCTGCTCGCTACCTGCTTCATTATTGCTGCCTCATAAACCATATCTGTTATTCAATAACCATCACTTGTCAGGGGGGCCGCACTGTGGAGGGGACGCAGACACTTCAGAGGACTCACCGGATGTGAAACATTCAAACAGAACAGACAACAAATAGTGGGAGATTATTTTGACCGTTTAATTTACAATATTGTTATATCTGTATTATTATTATTATTATTGTATTCATTAGTATTCTACCACATTGCTCTACCTCCACGTTATTTTTCTACTTGCTCCAATGCAGGTTTACTACAAATAGTGCATGATTATTTATATTCTCTTGAGTGTTTCTTTTTTACAGTTAACCTGTTATGATGATGGAAATTACTAGATATAGTTACTATGTAGTTATATTAGTTCAGGGATGCAAACTAGTCACCTTTTTATCCCAAAATAGGACACTTAAGTGAAGGATTTCTGAGTGTTTTTTTGTCTGCTCTGGTATCTGTCACCTTTTCACTACCCATGAGCAGTGTTGGGCAGTAACGTGTTACTGTAATCTGATTACGTTTTCAGTAACTAAGTAATGTAAGGCCTTACAATTTCCAAAACAGTATTCAGATTACAGTTACTAATCCAAGGAACGCTGAGTTACTTTTTTCTGTTTTGGCCTTATTTTTACAGAAAATCTAAAGAAAAACTCAGGAGAGACCATTGCTATATATATATATACTGTATATACACACACACACACACACACACACACACACACACACACACACACTGGATTGAAGGTGCACTGTATCCCATCACTTCAGGTTTGAGAGGCTGCAATGTTTACAGTTATGCAGTTTGGCCGATTGTGGACTCCTGTATTTCATTCCAATAAAGTGGATTCACTTGTAAAAGGAGCTGGCTTGGTTGTATGTCACTTTTTGGGGGGTAAAAAACAAAAGAAAAAGTAACTAGTAATGTAACTAATTACTTTTGAAAAAGTAATCAGTAAAGTAACTTTTATTACTTTTTAAGGAGTAATCACTAATCAGTAACTAATTACATTTCCCAAGTAACTTGCCCAACACTGCCCATGAGTCTGTTATTACTAACTAGTTATGAGTTATATTAATGTAAATAACATTTTAAAGCAAATGGATTCATTCCACTATACTGGTCATATGAATTTTATGAAAGACACAATGCAATTTATAAAATGACATTTTAATTATCGTGATTCAAAATGCATTTCATTTGAACATTCTATATTTACACATTACAGAAAATGTAATTGATGGTACAATTATTTTCAAGTTTTACAGAAAGTTTGGATAGCTGCCGTTTTCCATTTTGCTACTGTACATTTGCTAGTCAAAATTCTTCCAGCGACTGATCACTTCAATGCATTTGGACAAGCTGGTACCAAACACACGAAATACCCCTCAGGATTACTCTGTAGAGGAAGGAATGAGACATGATTACTGTCATTTAAATCTGTCGACTTTTGTACTTCATGCCAGTATATTGAATTGGAAAAACCTAAAATTGGAGCCTCACACATCTCAGGCAGTATAGTATGTGCAATACATATACGCTCTGCATACCTGCAGGTTCTGGTGGCAGACAGGATGCTGAGGCAGGGACAGGTGATTGTGCACACACCTCCCAAATCGGTGCAGACAGGATGGATCAGAGGGAGCGCAGGTGTGAGGGCACGATGGAGGTTTGAGCAGCAGACAACTCTGACAGGAGGTATGCTGACAGGAGCCTTGGCAATCCTGCTTCTCCAATGACACAGACCTGCAGAGAGAAATGAGGGGTTCTGTTAAAAATGGAGACAGCGTAAAAGAGATAATAGGAAAAGGAAAGGAGGGGGTGAGTTGTTTCACCTGGCAGAGCAGATTTCAGACGGGTTGGCCTGGCAGTATTCCCTCGTACAGTCGGGCCGACAGTTCTCCACATCCAGGGATTCGAGCACTGCACAAACAAAGGTTAAGTCAAACGCCAAATTTCTACCTTATCCAGAGCCTAAAGAAACAATGAAAATCTCTTAATTTAATCCCAAACTACTACTGATATATCAATGAGAATGACAACTCTTCTCACCCGGGGCAGATAACAGGTGTAATTATGGCTTAACTGTTAGGGAGAAACCTTTGAATCAAAGGAAGCCTTGACCACGCTATCGCACTTCACAGCTCATAAACAAGATTTACCACATTGGCGCCATTCCCTTGACACTGTCTCATATCAGGGCTCAAAATGAATTTTGGGTCCCATATGACTGATTTCTGTTATGCAAAATGCAGCATTTACTTGTTGCTGAAATGTCTATCAGTGATGTATCAGTGCACTAGTGAGGAAAAGAGCAAAACGATCTTGTGCATACTTTCTAACAGTAAATGTAATGTTCGAGATGAAAGAGCACTATCTAAGCACTATTGTACTGTTCGTGATACAAGGTCAACCCAGGCATTCAATGCACATCATAGGATACCTGAAATACCTCCCCTCCTCATATTCACTATAATACAGGTAAATAAAAGATGTTCTTGCCTCCTTTACAGATCCCTCTGTTCTCTGCATTTGGTCTGGCAGTGGAGGTGTCCTGGTACTCACACACCAGCCCCTCACCACACTTGCCCAGGTAGTCCCACGTCCCTCCACAGCTCTCCCCGGTGACCCTGGCACACGCCGGGCAGCAGCCGCAGACGCCGGTGGTGACGCCTCCTTTGCACTGGAGCCTGAGCGCCCGGCGGGAGGGGCAGTGGATCCGCTCGCACGGCGGGCAGTGCAGGGCCTGGAGCTGAGGCGGGCCTGACACCGTGTCTTCTGACCCCACCGCCCCCACGACCGCGCTCACCACTAACAACAGCCACATGATCCTCATGTTTTTATCAGCCTGATGGTTTCCTGGAGGTGAGAGGAGTCCTGACACCACCTTTTATACATGTCAGTCCAGCAAGACCTCAGAGTTTACGAGCTACAACCTCCACCCCCACTGACAGCCAATAGTTGAGGGCAGGGGGATTTCACTGGGTGGATTTAGTGGGAAATGCACTGTTAATTATCCCCACGGTCTTATCTTTACAATTGTCATGGCACACATTCTGTGGCCTTCAAATTCATATTTTAGCACCACCTTGTGGCAGTTTGTTGTAAAACAGTGATAACTGTAGAGTGTTTTCTTAGTGGTCAGTTCAGACCATGTGACTCATAGGTTAGAGGTCAACCAGGAAAAGACTGTAGTCTGCCAGAGTTTCTCCATGCCATGCGGTCAGACAGAAAGCTCCTCTTCACTTCCCCTTTACGTTTGTGCCTTAGAGAGCCTTTGCTTGGAAGTTTTGTTACTTTTTCTGTGTTCTGTGCAAATGTGCATATAAATAATTTGGAATTCATGTTTGGATTAAAAACAAACTATTATGTGATAATTTAATTTGCTAATGTTAAAAATGCTAAGCTAGGCTAAATGTAGCTTCTTGTCATATCATGCTAACCCGAAGGTAGCTGATTGTCATAGCATGTTAGTTGGTATGTTAGCTTCTTGTTGTAGCATGCAAGGCTAACGTAGCTTATTGCTATACTGCAGCATGTCTCCGCCTGAAGTTTCATCCTCGACGACTGTGCCATAGGAAGCACCATCTTTGAAAGGTCAGAGAATGAGGACAAAGTTGGACCATCTATTGAAGACAGGCTGTTCCTGGAAATCATGGATAGAGAGAAGGAACACGAATGGAACACATGGAGGAAATCACTGCATGATCTCAAGCAGTTGGAGATTCCCAGACCATATGCTGCCGCCACCCTCTCTACAGCCCTGAGAAAGGAACTTCACATTTTCTCTGGTGCTTCCGTCCAGGCGATTGCAGCAGCGTCATACCTTTGTGTCATTGACAGGGGAGGAGCATGCCACATTGGATTTGTCCTTGGTAAGGCAAAGCTAGCTGCACGAGTTGCTCATACAATTCCCAGACTGGAACTGGGAGCTGCTGTTCTAGCTGCAGAGATAGCAGAGATGGTCACAAGTGAACTAGACTTCACGCCAGATGCCGTGGAGTTCTACACGGATAGCAGAGTTGTTCTGGGATATATCTGTAACCAGACAAGACGTTTCTACCTGTACGTCAGCAACAGAGTGCAGCGTATCAGAAAGGTCTCAAGCCCAACACAATGGCATTACGTCTCTACAAAGCATAACCCTGCAGACCATGCCACTCGCTCTGTACCAGCAGCTCTGTTGAACACCACCACCTGGCTCACAGGACCCGCCTTCCTGTCACAAACCGCAAAAGAACCATCTCTAGAAGAGGAGAGGTTTGACCTCATCGATCCAGATACAGATGCCGAAGTTCGTTCTCTCGCTACCACTCTATCTACTGAGAGCTCCTGTCTGGGATCCCAGCGCTTTGAACGATTCTCTTCATGGAGGTCACTAGGGACAGCCACAGCTTCCCTCATACACATCGTCCAGTCTCGTAAGACCACAGATGGTCAGGACGGAACCTGCAGATCTGCGCACAGCCTCGCACAGTGGAGGAACTGCTGCAAGCAGAAGCAGTCATAATCAAGACTGTGCAGAGAGAAGGCTACAAAGAAGAGCTCGCCTGCATCGCCAAGGGAAGAGACATTCCAAGGAACAGTGCTCTGAAAAAACTGAACCCTTATCTGGATGACGAAGGACTTCTAAGGATAGGAGGTCGGCTTAAGCATGCCGCTCTGGACTTCAAAGAGAAGTTCCCTGTGATCGTTCCAGGCTGCAGCCATGCCGCAAAACTTTGCAGGCGCAATGCAAGAGATGGGCCACGCTCTTCACTTGTATGAGCACTCGTGCCATACACATCGAGCTGATCGACTGCATGGATTCATCCACTTTCATAAATGCCTTGAGAAGGTTTTTTGCTCTGCGACGACCTGTAAAGCAGATTCGCTTGGATTGTGGGACCAACTTCATAGGGGCCTGTAAAGAGCTGGAAATCCTGCTGACTGATCCCCATGAATCCAGAGTGAGGAAGTACCTTAGCAGAGAGGGCTGTTCGTGGGTCTTCAATCCGCCGCATGCATCCCACATGGGAGGAGCCTGGGAGCGGATGATAGGTGTCTCCAGACGCATCCTTGATTCCATGCTGCACCAGACTAGCCCCTCGCGCTTGACACATGATGTGCTGTCTACCCTGATCAAAGCAGATATAGCTGGGGAGCTATCAGCCCGCACACTCACCGGATAAAAAGTTTTAGCAAGTACGTTGTACCTTGAAACAGGAATAAAAACCCTCAAAAGGACATCATCGAGTGCTGGCTCCTTCTCTACTACTGTCTACCCTGATCGCAGAGGTCACAGGAATCGTCAATTCACTGCCTCTTACTCCCATTTCGACAGACCCAGACTCACCTTTCTTGTTGACTCCAGCCATGCTCCTCACGCAAAAGGTCTGCACTCTCCTTCCACCTCCAGGTGACTTCAAGGAAGCTGACCTCCATAGACAACAATGGAGGCAGGTGCAGCATCTTGCCAGCGCCTTCTGGAGCAGATGGAGGCGTAAATACCTGACAACGCTTCAGAGCCGATGCAAATGGCAAGAAAACCAGCAAAACCTGAAGGAAGGTGATGTGGTCCTTCTTAAAGATGCTCAATGCCCATGGCTCTTGTGACCAAGGCAATAGCTTCCAGTGATGGACGAGTCAGAAAGGTCGAGCTCAGGGTTGCAAGGCACGGGACAATCAAGACATTCCTCAGACTCAGACCTCAGGTTTGTTAGTTAGTGGTATCTAAATAATACAAGGCGGGGAGTGTCATGGCACACATTCTGTGGCCTTCAAATTCATATTTTAGCACCACCTTCTGGCAGTTTGTTGTAAAACAGTGATAACTGTAGAGTGTTTTCTTAGTGGTCAGTTCAGACCATGTGACTCATAGGTTAGAGGTCAACCAGGAAAAGACTGTAGTCTGCCAGAGTTTCTCCATGCCATGCGGTCAGACAGAAAGCTCCTCTTCATTTCCCCTTTACGTTTGTGCCTTAGACTAGAGCCTTTGCTTGTGTTTTGTTACTTTTTCTGTGTTCTGTGCAAATGTGCATATAAATAATTTGGAATTCATGTTTGGATTAAAAACAAACTATTATGTGATAATTTAATTCGCTAATGTTAAAAATGCTAAGCTAAGCTAAATGTAGCTTCTTGTCATATCATGCTAACCCGAAGGTAGCTGATTGTCATAGCATGTTAGTTGGTATGTTAGCTTCTTGTTATAGCATGCTAGGCTAACGTAGCTTATTGCTATACTGCAGCATGTCCATGAAGGCTGCTTGTAGGCTAAGCAATGTACATTATTTTGTGCTGTATTTTAAGAACAGTCTGTAAACAAAGCATTGTATCTTTTATTTATTTCAATTTCACAAAAAAGACAAGAAACAGAAGAGAAAAAAGAACTCAGTAAAACATCTCAACTTTACACCCGTGTTCGACTTTCTCTGCATCTTGTGTGTTAGCTATCTGTCAGTTTGGCCGTATATGGAACACGCTCAAGGGACGGAATTACAATATCAACACTGTTTTTCTTTTTTCAAATAATTTCTCCTTCTGAACAGATAAGTTTGATGCCGGAGGTGAAAGACTGGCCCACTTTGTATTTGGAGTCACATGACCACTGAGTGGCCAGCAGATCAGACTGTGGTTGTACTGGTCAGCTTCCAGGTGTGAATGTGTGTTTGAATGTGAACAGGGCAGTCCAACCCGATCTCCAAAAAAAACGTAAAATAGGAACGTTTGTGGACAAACGTTGCTATTTTACGATGTCGGCTAAGAAATTGTAAAATGGGAACGTATGCGTCTACAGCGGTGGGCGGGGTTTGGGCGTGTTTTATGGAGATTTTCTGTTTCTAACCCCTCCCCCTACTCTAATCCTCACCCTAACCACTCGGAACGTTAATATTTTACGTTTTTCGAGCCGAAATTGTAAAATAGCAACGTTGGTCCACATCGTTGGTATTATACGTTTTTCTAAGAGACTGTGTTGCGTTGGGCAGTCCTGAAAAAGAGAGCATTGCTCTCAGTGAGACTCCCCCTGTATAAATAAAGATAAAAAAAGGGGGGGGGGGGTAAACATACATACCTCATATTTATAACATTATTTTTGTCCATGTTTGTCCTGTGGTTTGTTGAATGCTGAGAATACCTCATTAGGCTACATAAAGTAATGGTAACGCTTTAGAATACAGCCCGCAAATAAGCATGTAGTTATAGTATAACTACGGGGTACAAGGAGTGTAGTTATAGTATAACTACGGGGTACAAGGAGTGAATTTAGACTTTAACTAGAGGGTAACAAGATCTGTAGTTATAGTATAACTACGGGGTATAAGGAGTGTAATTATAGTATAACTACGGGGTACAAGGACTGTAGTTATAGTATGACTACGGGGTACAAGGAGTGTAATTATAGTATAACTACGGGGTACAACTAAGGAGTGTAGTTATAGTATAACCACGGGGGACAAGGACTGTAGTTATACTATAACTACGGGGTACAAGGACTGTAGTTATAGTATAACTACGGGGTACAAGGATTGTAGTTATAGTATAACTCCGGGGTACAAGGACTGTAGTTATAGTATAACTACGGGGTACAGGGAGTGTAGTTATAGTATAACTATGGGGTGCAAGGAGTGTAGTTATAGTATAACTACGGGGTACAAGGGGTGTAGTTATAGTATAACTACAGGGTACAAGGACTGTAGTTATAGTATAACTACGGGGTACAAGGTGTGTAGTTATAGTATAACTACAGGGTACAAGACTGTAGTTATAGTATAACTACGGGGTACAAGGTGTGTAGTTATAGTATAACTACAGGGTACAAGGACTGTAGTTATAGTATAACTACGGGGTACAAGGTGTGTAGTTATAGTATAACTACGGGGTACAAGGAGTGAATTTAGACTTTAACTAGAGGGTAACAAGATCTGTAGTTATAGTATAACTACGGGGTACAAGGACTGTAGTTATAGTACGGGGTACAATGAGTGTAGTTATAGTATAAATATGGGGTACAAGGAGTGAATTTAGACTTTAACTAGAGGGTAACAAGATCTGTACTTATAGTATAACTACGTGGTACAAGGAGTGTAGTTATAGTATAACTACGGGGTACAAGGAGTGAATTTAGACTGTAACTAGAGGGTAACAAGATCTGTACTTATAGTATAAGTACGGGGTACCACACTGTAGTTATAGTATAACTACGGGGTAAAAGGAGTGAATTCACTCCTTGTACCCCGTAGTTATACTATAACTACAGTCCTTGTACCCCGTAGTTATACTACAGCTACACTCCTATATATATATATATATATATATAAAAATTATATATATTTTATTTTTTTATTGACAAATGAAGACTGTCCTACCTCTTTCCGACATTTTTGATTTCTCCATGTAGGCCAATCAGCACACAGCATATAAACACACTTCCTTGGCTCTATTCTCTTTATGCTGTCTTTATGGATTTTTTTTGCTATGCTTTGCATCTGTGCAATAATAACACAAATCACAGCAGTGGTGGGGGTATAACACAGTAGTAGACTAATCATATTAAAATGTGTCTTTTGGCAGTTTGCATACTGCATAACATTTGGCACATGTCCTGCTGGCCTCTTGGCTCAGTCCTGGAAGTCTCAACAATAACCTGGACTACTGGCAGTGACTGAAAAAATAATAATAATAATAATGATCTGCAGCAGCAAATGAGATTCTTACAGAGCATGACATAGCCTACTCTAGATCAGTGCTTCTCACCCTTTTTGAGCCGCGACGCCCAAAAAACTTGAGGCTGGAGTTCGCGACCCCCCCCCCTCCTCCTCCCACTACCCAACCCAACGACACTGTGCACTCACACACTGATTTCACTCACTCACTGAAATCTTTTTTACAGTTTATATAGCTTCATAATACATTATTAAGCCATTGGTATGAAGGACCTCAGCCTTCTGAGAAAGTAGAGACAGTTTTGGCCCTTCTTGTAGAGGGCTTCAGTGTGCTTTGCCCAGTCCAGTTTATTGTCAATGTACACTCCCAGGTATTTGTAATCCTCCACCATGTTCCACACTGACCCTGTGGATGGAAACAGGTGTCACCAGTGACCTGGCCCCCCTCAGATCCACAACTAGTTCCTTTGTCTTTTCGTGCATTCCTTTATAACTGGGAACTGGTAATCTTACCGGTTCAAAGTTCATGAGCTGGGACGTGACGTCACTAGAGCTGGTATTTCCCATGCCAAACTGGTAGGAGCCTCAGCAGCCCCGATGTAAAAAATCCAAGATGGCTGATCCGCGCAACAACAGTAGTTATAATCGTATAAATGCTATTTAGCACTTCTGTCTTGTTTGTGTCTCATTAAATCAGCTGTACACACAGCACGGCCTACTTCTATCTGTGTGGACATGAGGCTGCAGTGTTTGTATGCGCAAAATGCCACGAAATGCCTTGTTATAAACTGTTATTGCTAACAATGGCTAGCCTGGCTAGCGAGTGGATCTGACCAGTGAACAAACAGTGAACTTCCCAGCTCAACTTTTCTGCAAATGGAATGCTAACAAAACGGATGTGACGTAATTTAGCCTCCACATCCCAGTTCTTTGCGATAAAGGAATGCACGATTAGTCACATTGGTTGAGCTGCAACCTGCTCGCACCATGTGACAAAGTTTCCCACCACCGCCCGATATTCAACTTCATCACCATACATCCAAATATAGCCGAGTCATCAGAGAACTTCTGAAGGCGGCAAGACTCTCTGTCTGATAGGTGAAGTGCGTGGTGTAGATGGTGAAGAAGAAGGGAGAGAAGACTGTCCCCTGCGGTGCCCCAGTGTTGCAGGCTCATGTTGAAGCACTCCACACAGCTGGGGCTGAAGCTTTGAGCACCCTGCTGGGGCTGACATCATCAGGGCCTGCAGCCTTGCCTGTGAGTGGAGTTTCAACAGTTGCCTTCTCACCCGAGCTGCTGTGAAGGACATTGTGGGTGGGGGAGGGGGGGGGAGTCACCAGTCTAGGAGCCACTGGGGGGGAGGGAGTGGCACCTTCACTGGAGGTCGAGGGGCTGTAGGGAGGGGGAGGGGTAGGACAATCAGACTGGGAGCTGGTAGGTGGGAGAGTCTGGCCTTTACTGTAGGCTGGAGGGCTGTTAAGGAGGGGGAGGGCAGGGGAGTGATGGGTGTTAGCAGGCTGCAAACATGAGCCAGGGGGGGGGGGGGGGGTGGCTGTGCAGGGCCAACTGTATCAAATCTATTGAAAAACAGATGAAATTCATTGGTTACTCATGTCGTTTTGCTGGAGCTTCCGCTCCAGCTTCCTCCTGTACTTCTCCTTGGCCTCTCTTCTGATCTTGACTTTCAGGTCCATCAGAATAGCTCTCACCTCCTCCTCCTCAAACTAAAAGCCATAACAGTAAAAGTGTGGGTTTCCTTGCTGACAAAGGGGCGTCACTGCACTTACACACTTACGCCCTTTTGACACCAACAACCACAACTGCCACTTTTGACACTGAACAAGCATTGTGAGTAGAGGATTCTAACAGCACTTAGGTCAGCTCAAAATACATGCAGATGTAAGTAATACTGGTGGTGGTGGCAACATGCTAGGAGTGTGAACTGGTCAAGATGAGCTCTGATAGTGCTAGCTGAAGTTATTGGCCAGTGTTATGAGGAGTGTTCCAGCTCTCTGATTCTGATCAATGAGTGATCTGTCCTGGGACATACATTATACTAGCCCACTACCACAGCCTGATGTTGGCAGGTATGCATCTGGGACTACTACGCACAGCCTTGTAACACATAACACACTAATCATTGTTGTTGACGGGGTGCACCCCCACTCATTTCAGATGCATCATGCATGCACCTATGCTATGGATGCACCCCAGTCATTTTGTTCTAGAACCGGCCTGGCCCCTGGTGGTCGGTATACAAAATCACACGCTTCACTCCCCACCCCCCATGGAAGGGGTGTGCGTGATGCTCTGGTCATGTGACTCAGCCCTGCCTGAGCATCTAGCAGCAGCAGCAGATAACGCTGTCTGCCTGCCTGCCTGCATGTCTGCCTGCCTGCCTGCCTGTGTCCGTCTGTCTGTGCGCCTTTAAGAGAAATCCTGCTCTGTCTCTCTCCGCGCTGCTAAATCTTCTCCATCGCTGCTGCGAGAAGAAAGCCACCACGACAATGTCCGCCAGCTCCGCTTTCAACGACGAGAAGGGAGGGGGGTCCTCCAGCGTCGAGCCTGAATATGGGCACGACCCGGCCAGCGGAGGGATCTTCTCCTCCGACTACAAAAGGTAGGTACCTGCCCTTATCATTCGTCACATTGGAATATTATGGTGGCGGCTTATGGCGGGGGGGAGGAGGTGCAATGTGGATGTAATTTCCTGCCTGCTAAGAAGATGCATAGGAAGTGCATCGGGGTGTTTATTGTACTGTCCTGAATCTCCTAAATGTCTATAAACTGAACTGAAGTTTGTTTGGCTCGTGGTTAATGTTTCATTATGCTCCCTCTTGACTCGGCTTATACTTCAAACTAACCGTTAGCTTGAACACCACCTAGAATAATGTTAACGTTAGCTTTTCCTGTCGTGAATCCCACCGTGATTTGGCTGCTCAGGCAGCGGCTGACATGACGGCGGCAGTGATGTTATCGCCTGTAGGGTCTGTTCACTCGTCGTCCCTGATGGCTGAATAATGCCTCGTTTTGTTTTATTTGGCTTGTTTGTGGGCTGTTATTGCCGTTATTGGGGGTTTGTGAATTGAAACACGGTGGAGCAGGCCTGCGGGTTGCCAGGCCTCGGCTCCGGCTTCCAGCTTTCAGCACCACCCCATGTTGGACAGCGCAGCAACGCCAACGGCATTTGACAATGTACAGCCCTACACAAATAGGCATATATATACTTGACTTGACTAAGTAATAAGGAGTGTTACTATTCACTATAGAGGTTATGTCCAAAATCAGTATATCAACATAAACTACCTTTCTCCCCAATTTGTATCATTTCATAGAAATGTCTTTTCAGTGACCAGTGACTTGGGATTTACTAAGAGTTCCCACAGTGTTGTCGAGGTGGGACAGCCAAGGCCACACACCAGTAAAAAAACCAAACAGTTATAGCTGTAACTTTTTTGTTTGTTGTTTGTTTGTTTACAATATGCTATTGATTATATATATTACATATTATTGTCTTTTATTGGTACTACTCATGTGGTGGAGCTAAAGACAAATTGTCCACATTGAGGACAATAAAAGTTTTCATATTTGTATTATGTCAGTATTCATAGGCTAATAGATATTTCATTTTCTTCTTCTTCTGTTTGGTTTTACGGCGGTTGGCAGATATTTCACTTTGGAGTGAAGCTCTTCATTTAGGCAGTGCAGTGAAGTTGTGAGTCCTCCTTGTGGACAGTTTGTGGAACATGTTGTGGTTAAACACATGGTGTGTTTTGTCTTGTCAGAAAACAGATTGCCCCTCCAATACTCACTAAGTAGCTCTCTCAATAATACAACTGTCATAAAGCACAAGGCCAATGTCTTCTGGATTTGTAGAAGGACTTTGTAAAGAGTCAGTAGGTAAACATGATATTTACATTATAATTTTAAACAATTATCTGATACTCTTATCGAGGGGCTTATTGTGAATGAGCAGATTCCAGACTCATGGCTGTTGATCGACCCACACTGGCTGTTTTGGGAGGGATTGATCCTGTGATGTTTTGTGCACAGGACAACACAACATGACATGTTGGAGATACAAGGTTTAAGGTGACCACAATATGTATCACTCACAATGTCAAAAATCTGTACATGTATGTTAAACGTATGCAGTATTTTAATTCCCATTGCTTAATCTCACATTATGCCACTGCATGTTTATGGTTGTTGAATTCAAAGCATGTAGGTTTCTCAAATAATATTCATCCTACCAAAACCAACAAGCACATCGTAGATCTTTTCTTCTGACTAATAATTCATCCATATACATGTAGGCTATGACTCATGTGTTCAGCTATATGCTTGCATAGATGTATGTCACCCTCTTTAGATATTGTGCAGTTCATAATCTTCACTCTAAAATTATTTAAATCCATTGAGAGAAAACAAATGCTACTTGAAATGTATTACTCAATAATTCGAAAACAGATGAGTCCTTCTAAATAAAGGCCTGAAAACACATAATAACTAAAACATGACGAAAATAATTTTCCCCAAATGGTAGACTCTGAGTTTATATCAATTTACTTTACAGAATTTTATCCTGCTGTAGGTGTCGTGGGCCTAATTCAGCAAAAAATATCATCTACTTGATAAACCCAACACCATATTTTCTGTCATCTAGCCTAACCCATTTCTTCTGGCATATTTCTATGCATGGGCCTCCCCCTCTTTAAGAGATACAGGTTGAGAGAGAGAAGAGAGTAAAAAGACAAATTAACATTGCAACTGAAAATTTAGCAAGAATGAAAATATGCTTTGGAAAATGATAGTGTACCTCAGTTTTGTTAAGGCTGAAATCATACATTGTAGACAGTCAACACTGGATTACATAATATTGTTCTCACTGTTGCTTCACTTACACTGCAATATAACCTAGAACATGTGGGTCAAATCACCTATAGCCAGGACCAACTGTCTGAAAAAGATTATTTTATAAATGCTACTGACTGACTGCTATTCTGTATGAGCTGGGAGGGTTTTCTCTTAAATAATAAAGCTCCGTTGCTAAAGTATTAATTAGCTGATTTTAGAATGAAAAGCAATGAGAAAATGTATTCATGCAGCCCTCTTGGTGGAGATGTTAACCATTGGTAGAAGGCACCAAGGCGGTCTATAGAATTTGGCATTATACATGATATTTAATTCTGGCTAATGTTGAATCTAGCCTGAATTCCATCAAAGCGCAAACCGGAGTCAAATTCCTTGTGTGTGTACACACTTCGCCAATAAAGCTGATTCTGATTCTGAACATTTCTCTACATGCCTTGAGTGAACTGAAGCTTTTCCACCAGCAGAGGGCACCCAGCCTTCAGAAATGGTATAGAATTCCAGTCTGTGAACTGTGACCAAACTGGAATAGGAGGATAGCCCTAAGCTGTTTCTAAGGCTGTTTGTGAAATATGAATGAGTTGTGCAACTTGTGGGCCTCCTGACCTGCAGTCAGGTCTGTGTTCATTCATTGAGTGGAGTGTGGGCTCGAGCTCCACCTCGTTGTTAAGCAGATGTGTGTTTGCGGCGGTGGGTGGGTCACAGTAGATGAACTGGTTTCTCTGTAAACATGATACAAGGAACGTTTGCACTGGCTTACCGAGGAGTGGGCCAGGTGCCAAGGCCAGTATGAGAGTCCAATGAAAGCAGGAAACTCACTGCTCACCAGCACACTGACAATAATTGAGGAGACTCTCTGGATGCAAAAAAAAAGTATATTGGCAATGTGGGCTCTCTCTGTTTCTCTGTTAAAAATGTTGTCCCACTGATGATGTCATAAAATCACTGATGTCATCAGTGATGTCATAACATGCAAAGTTGTGACATCATCAGTGATGCCATAAGAGCAAGTGAGCCCGCACAGCGGTCGAGCTGCAGGGCGGGCTCGGCCGTGGCATTGTGACATCAGTGATGTCATAATTAATAATAACAATAATCATTGTTTGTTAATTTGAGTATATACTGTATTCTAACTAAAACTGTCGGCTGTGTTTTTTATATATGCATTGCTTTGCTGCTTGTTTTTTCAATTATTTCTTTGTAAAGCACCTTGAATTGCCTTTGTGTATGAAAGGTGCTATATAAATAAATTTGACTTGACTTGACTTGTCATCAGTGATGTCATAACATGCGAAGCTGTGACATCATCAGTGATGCCATAAGAGCAAGTGAGCCCGCACAGCGGTTGAGCTGCAGGGCGGGCTCGGCCGTGGCATTGTGACATCAGTGATGTCATAACATGCGAAGTTGTGACATCATCAGTGATGCCATAAGAGCATGTGAGCCCGCACAGCGGTTGAGCTGCAGGGCGGGCTCGGCCGTGGCATTGTGTCATCAGTGATGTCATAACATGTGAAGTTGTGACATCATCAGTGATGCCATAAGAGCATGTGAGCCCGCACAGCGGTTGAGCTGCAGGGCGGGCTCGGCCGTGGCATTGTGTCATCAGTGATGTCATAACATGCGAAGTTGTGACATCATCAGTGATGCCATAAGAGCACGTGAGCCCGCACAGCGGTTGAGCTGCAGGGCGGGCTCGGCCGTGGCATTGTGTCATCAGTGATGCGAAGTTCTGACATCATCGGTGATCATCAGTGATGTCATAAGAGCAAAGTGAGCCCGCAGGGTGGGCTGGGCCGCTCAGCAGCCGAGCTGCGTATGCGAGCTGCAGGGCTGGCGAGGCCCGAGGAATTGAGCGCACGAGATGCCTAGTATATATTAGGGATGGGCGCGAGTACTCGGGTACTCGAGTACTCGTTCATAACGTCAGTACTCGAGTAACGTTTCCGCTGTTCGGGTACTCGCCCCACTCCCCACCCCTTTAAAAATGGTCTAAATCTACGCATGCATCGTTATGTGGATCTGGCAGCATGAACTGCACGGGCGTCTAGTCAGCCAGAATGTACAAGTACGTCATCCGCTTTGTTGATTTCAAAATAAAATGCTTATTGTAACGTAAGTTGTAACCTTATTTATTTTGAGTAATGCATTACAGCCATAGTTTCACGCCATATAACATCACAACGAGTATTTTGATACAAGGTTTGCTGCTTCGTTCGTTGAAATACCCTTTTCTCCTCCAACGTGCATAAATAAGCTATTTACTTTTGTTTAAGTAACATTATTTTGAAAGTTTTCCAGCTCATCCCGAAAATGGTGGCTGAAGATATGCTCCCGAAGGAGACAGCTGCACGCTTCTTCATAGCGCACGCCCGATGTGGAGAAAGAATCGCTTTTTGGGACACAATCGTTTCATGGTGATCACTATTTAGCTGCAGCTGTAACGTTAATCACACTGGTCACTGTGGTCAGTTTTCACTTTTTGGCAGAACACCGGACCTTGTAATCCGTGGATTTACGTTAGTGTAACAGTGATCATGAAGTAAAATGGATGATACTGGACAATGCACATGTATTGGAATTGAGCCTTCGCTTGTTTCACAACAATATTGTCCGCTCCGAAGCGCTAATGCCATCCATCCAACCATCGGAGATGCTGTCTGAGGTAGGCTTTAGACGTTAGCTTAGCGTCACCTCACCTAATATCACAGTCAGTCAGTCCCTCTCCTCACATGCTCCAGGTAACGCTTTCTCCATGCAAAAATGCAAATCCCACACACAGCAGATTACCCTGCTCCGTCATTACCATAGTAATCACACAGACCCCCCCCCCCCCGCACGAGTACTCGAGTACTCGTTCATAATAGAAGGAGAGTACTTGAGTATTTAAATTGCTTAAAATGCCCATCCCTAGTATATATATTTACATAATGAAAATAAAAGTGATAAAGTGATAGCAGAAGGGTAAACGTTTCGCTCCTCTCTGTAAACCTTCACTGATGATGTAGAATGTTCCTCAAACATGTCAGTAAAACTGTTTCCATTACACTTTTGTGATAAACTGCTATATCGACACGTCTGAAAAACCACCTCATGAGAGCGCAAAAACGTTTTGCGATATTTGCGAGGTTTTTCGAAATTTACGTGTTTCCATTACCCAATTTCTATTGCGATATTTAGATTTTGCGCATTTGTGAGGGTAATGGAAACACGACTAGTGACACTATTCAATCTAAGCAGGATGTGGGAGTGGTATTACTGAGAGCAAACTGCAGCTCCAACAGGCTTTACAGGTGATTTTCTTTTCTTTATTCAGTTTATTGTTCCTTAGCCTAACGTATCTGTAATGGGTTGATAATAGGATTGTCGATCAACACTAATGATCAGCAGGTTTTCAGATTTCTGGCTTTCCTAAACTCACTTTCTGGCCTGTTCTCTCTGTTTTGGAACCAAACCTCTCTCCTCCGTTGCGTTTTGTGCACAGATGGAGGTCGGTGTTATGAGCGAGCGACAAAACACTCTAAAGCTGCGTTCACACCGACCTATTCAAGTTTGTCGCTGGCGTCGAGTTTACATACAAAGTCAATGCAAACGAGCGATTGAGTGTATATTTGCCCAGGAGAAAAATCGCTGGGCGTCCGAGCGGCAGAGACAGAGCGATAGGGAGAAAATTCGCTCGTCGTTCGAGATGAAATATCCCAACTCGAGCAAAAATACGCTGGCATCAGTCGCTCGCCGCTCAACGCTGATTGGCTGCCGTGTGAGAGCGAGTCAAGGATCACACTGGCTTGGAACAAACCGCTGGTTTATTGTGTGGCAACAAACCACATTGACAGCCTGACAGCTGACATGAAGTGAAGTCTGTACTACCGGTATGGAGCTCGCATTAGGAGCACG